>NW_007246026.1:208056-252305 GCF_000164805.1 Carlito syrichta
GGCCTTAAAGGGGAGGACGCAAGGCGCCGGGAGCGTGGAGGGCGGGGCGGGGTTTGGAGGCTGCAGCCTACGGGACGGGGAAGAGGGATCGAAGAAATCCGAGTTCTTCTAGGCCACGCAGAGAAAAAGGGGAGGCGTGTAGAAGTAGCTGCATAATTCAGATAGAAAATCCACTCCTCTCCACTTTGCTGGGTCCCTAGCACAGCGAATTGGGAGAAGGGGTGTATTTTGAAGGAGACTGGTAAGGATCCACCTAGGTAAGACATCAGAGGTGAGCTGGAGCTACAGAGGAGGCCATTTATTTCAGGAACAGGTGAGAGGCAAATACATATTAAATATTTTGACCCCCCTCAAACTATTGAAATTAAAAAGTAAAAATTTTGAAAATGAGGTTATATATATATATGTGTGTGTGTGTGTGTGTGTGTGTATATGTATACACATATGTATGTATACACATTTTTGAACATTTTCCTCCGAGTTTAGCCTTTTTTTGTCAGTCTCAAGAAAAGTCAGTCTTTCACCCAGGCTGGAGTTACAATAACAGGATCATGGCTCACCACAGTCTCTACCCCCTGGACTCAGGCCATCTTTCTGCCTCAGCTGCCTGAGTAGCTGAGACCACAGGTACATGCCACCACGCCCAGCTAGTTTTTATTATTATTATTGTCTTGTAGAGACAAGATCTCGCTATGTTGCTCAGGATAATCTGAATTCTGGACTCAAACGTTCTTCCTGCCTCAGCCTCCCAAAGTGCTGGGGTCACAGGTGTGAGCCACCACTCCCAGCCTCGCATTTTTCTAATTTTTTTTTTTTCTGTAAAAATTTATTATTATGGCCGGGCTCGGTTACTCAGCCTGTAATCCCAGCACTTTGGGAGGCTGAGGTGAGTAGATTGCCTGAGCCCACAAACTCAAGACCAGCCTGAACAACTTGGCGAGACCTCATCTCCACAATAAATTTTTTGAAAAAATTAGCTGGTGTGTTAGGATGCACCTGTAGTTCTGGCTACTTGAAAGGCTGAGGCAGAAGGATCGCCAGAGCCCAGCAGGTCAAGGCTGCAGTGGCCCTGAGTGTGCCACTGCACTACAGCCTGGGCGACAGAGTGAAACTCCAACTCAAAAAAAAATTTTTATTATTGTGTAACCATGACCACTTTAGTAATTACATACCTTTGGACATGGTTTCATGTAAACAGGCTACAAAAGATACAGGGTAGGAAGAGGATGGGTTGAGATTCAGATGCCTGAATTCCCAGCAAGTCTTTAACACTGATTGGCTGTTTACCTTGAGCAAACTTTGCACCATTCTCTCTCTCCATGGGAAGAACAGCAATTCCTTTTCATAGAACTGTGGAGAGAATCAAATGAGATAATGTAACAAAAGGGGAAAGTCTGGAGAATGGATTCTGACTTCCAATAGAGAAAAGTAGTCCCTGAATCTACAACCATAAGAAGTGGATATTTTTGAACAAATTCTAGTCCAGGTTAGGCTCATGTCTCTCAGACCCAAGGATCTAGTTGGAAACATAGCATAGCCCAGATCAAGGGAGGGACTTGGAAAGGCCCTGAATATAAGCTGCCAAAGGGCCTCAACACACATTCTGATGGAGATAGGGGTGGTCATCAAGAACCTCCCTGCGACCTCCTGCCTCTGACTGGTGAAGCAGTTGAGAATTCAGACTAGAACCCGGCAGTTAACAACAAAAACTCAGCTTAATTATTGGTAAGGCCAAATTAGAGAATGAGGCTTGACCTATGGCCACACATGACCCCTAGATGTCTTCCCCCAAAACTCCAGAGAAAAGAGAGCAACCTAAGGAAGGGGCACTTGGGGACGGAGCCCAGGTGGGTCTTCCCTCGTTCACCTCTCCCAGAAGACACTTGTTCCTGCATGGAGGCAGGAATGAAGGAATGGAGTTAAGGGCAGGAATTACCCTCCCAGCACTGTCCCTTTCTGGGGCAGACAGGACTCGCTCTATGAACAAGGAGAGAAATGATCCCCTGACACGAATATTTGCTTTTTGGAAGGTGGGGGGGAGTTGAAGTCTCACTCTGTCGCCCAGGCATGCCACTGCAGCCTCCACCTGCTGGACTTAGGTGATACTTCCGCCTCAGCCTTCCAAGTAGGTAGAACTACAGGCATGTGCTACCACGCCCAGTTTTTTTTTTTTTTTAACTTATTGGAGAGACAAGGTCTCACCAAGTTGCCCAGGCTGGTCTCGAGCTCAGGCAATCCTCTTACCTCGACTGCCCAAATTGCTGGGATTACAGGTTTGAGCCACCCTGACTGGCCATATTTGCTTTTTTAAAGCAGTATTTACTTAGAGTTAGATAGCTCCCAGTATTCCCCTGACTCTTCAAAGACAAAAATGCTACCTGAGGCCACAGGGATTGGAAAGCACCTTTATACCATGACAATGCTATACTAGTGCTATCATCTCCCGAAGCACAAGCAGGAGATGCCCAATGATGAGAGGTACACATGATTAAGAAGCTGGAAGATTCCAACTGCTCAGGTGCTTTTTTGGGTGGATGGAGGTCGCTGGCCTGGAGCTGGAGCTGCTCAAGGGTCTGAGTTGACCTTTTTTCTTCACAGAGAATCACTGAGAGCTTCCTCTGGCTTGGCGTTAAAGTAATTCCTGCTCTCCACAAAGCTAGAAAGAGAGTAACTTCCTTCTGCCTTTTCAGAGGTAGCGAGGCACAGTGGAGAGACAAATGAGCTGAACCCAAGTCTGTCCTCCAGCTGAGTTACCTTGAACAAGCCATTTAGACTCTCTCCATATCTGAAAAAGGGAGAAAAATAATAAAATCTACTTTCAGGGCTGAGTGGGAATTAATTTTGAAATAGTATTTATGAGAGTACTTCATAAATCATAAACTATAAATTACCATGAAATATGAAATATCCCCATTATTCAGACATTGCTGGCTTGCTTCTCTGCTCTGTGCCCCCACCAAGGGATCCATCCCTGATATCAAAGCTGCCTTCCTACCTAGCTGGACCTGTAGGGAGACAGTGAAGCCTGATGAACTACGAAAAACAGGAACATTAAAACTCCACCTGGACTTTCTTCTGGAGTTCCAGGGCTGAATAGGACCTAGGGGGCATACAAGGACTCCCAGTGTATATACACAGTGCATAGAGATTACATAAACTACACACATAGCACCAAAACACTCACACATATATGAACACGGCACACAAACACAGTGTGCCTGGCATGTAAGAGAATAAATGCCTAGGAGGTGAATTACTGAGGAGTGAGATAAGCGAAAGACAACAGCGCACTAGGCAAAAGAGCCAAAGTTTTAAGCTCCATCCCAACACTGACTCGCTATGTAACTTCATGCAAGTCCCTTTCTCCTTCATTTCCTACTTTCTCGTCTCATAGTGACAATAACATCTGTCTTGCCTACTTTGTAGGGTCATCATAAGGATAAAACACAATATTATCCCACAGGACACAGAAAAGGTCCAAAGTCCCATGTGTAATGCCATCTGTAATGAACTACTTAATAAACAGTTTTTATGGTTGTGTAAAAGCACTTCAAAAGTTGAAAGTCTATGCAAATAGACTATGCTATTTGTCTACTATTAACACTCAAACGCATATGCCATGAACTATAGTACACATAAAGACAATTTAAGGACCTCAGGTACTTAGAATTGGATTCATTATAATCTTCAATGCATGGCCCACCCTCATCATTGGATCATTGGTCCACAAAGCTCCATTTTTATTTAGTTAATAATTATTAACTAAACAGTCCATTGTGAATCCACTACCCCAAATAAAAACTATGACTTTGACAATATCATGCATCTAACTAGATGATTCCTCCATATACGCCTCCAACCCCTCTGTTTCCCTGACCCGAGACCCCATCATTCTGAATTCTCTGTTCACTTTTCCTTTGCTTTCCTTTTTATATCGTTTTATTTCATGAGGGCATGTTTACAGGTAGCATAAAAGATGGAACTCAAATTGTCAAAGAGGAAGGTAACCAAGGGTGACACTCTCAGTAAGATGAAGTTAAAATAACACAACTTCTCGTCATAGTTACAGAGTATTCCTCACTTTCTCATCATGATGATGACAATGACAATGACAATGATAGTTGAGTGCTCCCAACACTGTGCTCACCCCTCCACCTGCAATGTCTCATTTAAATCTCATAAGGATGTGTGGCTGAGATGGCTAGTTGTCTGGGCTAATGCCTGTTTTCCCTCTCTTTGACAGTAAAGAATCCCCAATACTTTGTAAGCATATGGCTGCCTGGGATGAAGATTACATTTCCTAACTTTCCCACCTCCATCACAGCAGGTCATACTCATGAGATTAAATTCTAGCCAGTGACTTAGTGATTTAATGGAAGAGGTAGATCCTTCTGCTGCTCCTCCTCTTTTCTCTTTCCTGCTAGCTGGAATAAAAATGTAATGGCAGTGGCCACCTTGGCTCATGTTGTGGAGGTTACAGGTTGAGGAAGACAGAGCAAAAGGACAGAAGGAGCCTGTGACCTGGTGAGCACAGATCCACCCTATCAGCCCCGAACCACCTATCTAGGCCTTTATATGAAAGAGAGATAAATGTCCTTCTTGTTGACGTGATTGATGTTCTAGGTTTCCTATCACTCACAGCCAAACCGTGTCCTCTTATACAAGAACTAGAGATGGATACTGTTACCCTCATTTATCTGTTGTATAAATGAGAAAACCGAGTCCTAGAGAAATTAAGTAACTTTTCCAGAGTTACTCAGCAAAGAACAGGACCCAGGTCTTTCTGACCCAAAGTCCATGCTCCTCGCCCCTCTTATAAATTATGAGGAGACATATATCCACATATCCTTCTTAATGTCAGAAATAAGGTATCTGCCATTTCTAGGCAGAAATGTCCTAAAGAAGTATAAGATATATTTTCCATTTTAGATCAACTGTAAATTTTCTACACCTCAATTTCCTTCATTCTTGGCATAGTCTCTTACAGGGTATAGATCTGTGTTAATTTGCATGACTGGGGTATATTATAGGATATATCATTATATATTATATTATGTATTATAGAATATATCTTTCTACTCCAAGCTTCCCCCACTGTGCCGTCATCCCATCAGGGAGTAAAAATTTCCCATGTTACTATGATGTGGCATTATGAATGGATGACAGAGGGTGGAAATCTTTGGGGGTGGATTTCTTGGAAATGTTCAGATAGCATTCTCTTGATGAGATAGGATCAACCATAGGCTACTGAATATCCTCATGCACACAGGAAAAGCAGCAACACAGTATTGCAGAAGGAAGCATGATGCATGGGAGAAGCTTTGTCTACTGAAAACTTACCCTTGGAAAGAAAAATGACTTGAAGCCAAGGAGAGATAAGCAGTCTTTATATCATAGGCTAGTATTTATTTGATAAACTGATAAATTCTCCAAAGTAAAATGACAACTATATATACATATATGACACATTAGTCACAAAAAAATTCTGACCCAAAAAGTGACTTCAAAACATTGGTCTGGGGCTGGGTACAGTGGCTCATGCTTATATTCTAGCACTTTGAGAAGCTGAGACAAGATGATTGCTTGAACCCTGGAGTTTGAGACCAGCCTGAGCAACATAGCAAGACCTCATCGCTACAAAAAGTGTTTTAAAAATTAGCTGGGTGTGGCGGCACCACCTGTAGTCCCAGCTACTTGGGAGGCTGAGGCAGGAGGATCACTTGAGCCTAGAAGACTGAGGCTGCTGTTAACTATGATCGTGCCACTGCACTCCAGCCTGAGCAACACAGTGAGACCCCAACTAAAAACCAACCAACAAACATTGGTATAGATGCTGGATGCCCTCTATCATCCTTCCATCTTACCCCCTCTCCGAAGGTGCTAAGGACTGATTCACAGAAAGAAATTCTACTCAAATCAAGTGCCATTAGCAATGCCTCACACAGGTAGAGGAAGAAATACTCTGTCACCCACAGTGTCCTTGTCTGTACCCCATCCTTTGACAGTTTAATGCCACCACACGGAGCAGCTGGGGCAGTTGTGAACAATGGGAATAGAGAAAGAAGGAAGTACCCAAAGGGGAACGAAAACTTCAGTTCTGCACATCAACAGACATATCATGGTCCAAAGGGACTACGAATGAGACTAATTAGGACTACAGGATGCCTAATTATAAATGTACAGCTTAGTATGGGAAATGTCAGGAAGCAAAGCAAATATCCCACTAGATTCAAGAAGGCCCAAGGGTGTTGTCCTTGTATTAAAAGTTTTGCCCTCCGGTTTAGCTTATATCCGGAACATCAATTGCTACTCAGAGGAGTATACAACCTGGATAACGAATTGGGAAAGGGGGAAGGAAAAGCAAACTTGCTCTCTAGGAACACAACCCGGGTGGGTCAAAAAATTAAAGCATTAGATCTTTGCCTGGAAACCTAGTGATGCCTGAGTTTTTCTCCCTCACTTTAGAAAAGGAAGGAGAGGGGAATATGAATGTGTATGTGAATGGTAAAGATTTCCCTAGAGCATGATGATAAATAGCCTCACATAAGAATATAATTTTGAGGCAGCAGAACATGGTAGAATCAGATTCTAGGTTCCAATCTCACCTCTACCAATTACTACTATACTTGACTCCACTTCAGTGTTGTCTTTGTATAAGGAAGGAGGATAGTATTCCCCAGATTAAATACAAAAGCAACATTTTGAGCTGTTCCTGATACATAGTAATTGGCTTATATAAATGTGAGACATTATTATACAGCAGGTACTTTCATACTAATCATCTCATTCAATCCTCTCAACAATGCTCTAAGTAGTATTACTTCTGATATTTCGATCATTGAAAACACTATGGCTCAGAAAGGTTAAGTAACTGACCAAAGATCTCACACAACCAGAGAAGAAAGAGCTGTTTCCATATGTGTCAGAGCCTGTGTTCCTAAATGCGCTTGTACTTGGTCCAGCTACCTGAAACCTGCCGGCCGGCCTGAGGAAGCTATCCCAGCCTGTGTGCATGGCACAGGAGGAGGAAACAGCCTATAACTGCAGTTTCTCAGAGCTTCCAGAGAAGCTTCCCTCTAAGACAGAGAGTTAACGGCAATGAGCAATCCAGGCTCAGACTGTAATCCCAGCACTTTGGGAGGCCGAGGCAAGTGGTTGCCTGATCCCGAGGGTTCGAGACCAGCCCAGGCAACTTGGCGAGACCTCGTCACTACAATAAATCAAAAATTAGCTGAGCATGGTAGCGCATGCCTGTAGTCCTGGCTACTTGGAAGGATCACCTGAGCCCAGCAGGTCGATGCCAGGGTGGCCATGAGTGTGCCACTGCACTCCAGTCTGGGAGACAGAGTGAGACTCCAACTCAAAAAAAAGAAAAAAAAAGCAATGAACAGAGTTATTTGAGCATTGATAAATTCAGAATACTAGCATTTGTAAACTTTGGAGGAATTACCTAAGTATATGTGATACATACTATATTTTATTTGTTTTTGCTCACTCCATGACTTAGAGGTAGGAGCTAACTTTTCCCCCCACATTTCTCATGAGGTTGTGGAAACTATAACATGTAGAGATAAAAGGAACATATAGTGATCCCCGCATCTGTCCTTTTCCTCCAAAGACCACATCCATACCACCTTATAGACAGGTGCGTGTGTGACTTAAAAAACTTTAGGCTTTGAGAACTTCTGGTGCACATTCATTATACCATGAGAGAAAGTTCTTCCTTGTGTGTGACCATGTCACACGTGTTGCAGGCAAGCCTCTCTCATTTTGGAAGCTCATTTATTTATGCTGTGGAGGGGTCTACTCACAGTCCTGGATAGATGTCTCAAGCCTCCTGCAGTGGAGCAGTGCGAAGTACAGGGGAAGATTGAGTGTGTTAGAAAAGAGAAGCTGTTGGTCATTCTCGGTAGCTCAGCCTGTAATCCCGCCGTTTGGGAGGCTGAGGTGAGTGGATTGCCTGAGCCCACGGGTTTGAAACCCGCCTGGGCAACTTGGCGAGACCTCATCTCTATAATAAATCAAAAAATTAGCCAGGCGTGGTAGTGCGCGCCTGTAGTTCCAGCTACTTGGAAGGCTGAGGCGGAAGGATCGCCGGAGCCCCGCAAGTCGAGGCTGCGGTGGCCAGGAGTGGCCACTGCACTCCAGTCTGGGCGATAGAGTGAGACTCCAACTCCAGAAAAAAAAAAGAAAAGAGAAGCTGGCATATGGGCCAGTCTGAGACCTGCACCCGCCCTCCCTACTAGCAACTTTGCGCCTCCTTTTATAGCAACAAACATAGACTGAGCACCAGTTAGTGCTGTGCATGAGAATGCCCACAGACTTGTGATGCATCCATCATCTACTGGAGGTGCCACACAACTAACATCCACACAGGTCAACTCCACGTGACTTGAGAAGTTGTGTAACAAAATTTACTACTTTAACCACGTTTAAATACATAATTCAGTGGCATTGAGTATTCACATTGTTGTACTACCATCACATCGTCCATCTCCAAAACGCTTTTCATTTTACAAAACTGGAACCCTGTACCTGTTCAGTAATAGCTCCCCAGTACCCTCTCCCTGCAGACGCCAACAACCTCCATTTGACTTTCTGACTTTATGAATTTGATTTACTTGGGTACCCCAGATAAGTGGAATCACACTTTTGCATCTGGCTCATTTCATTAACACAGTGTTTCCAAGGTTTGTCCATGTTGTAGCATGTGTCAGAATTTCCTTCCTTTTTAAGGCTAAGTGGCATTCCATTGTATGTATATACCACATTTTGGTTATCCATTCATCCATCAATAGACATTTGAGATGCTTCCACATTTTGGCTATTGTAAATAAATAACACAGCTGTGTACATGGATGTCCCTGCTTTCCATTCTTTGAAGTATAGACCCAGGAGTGGAAATGCTGGATCATATGGTGATTCTATGCTTAATTTTTTTAGGAACTGCCATACTGTTTCCACAGTGCCTGCATTCTCACCAGCAGTGCACTAGGATTCCAATTTCTCTACATTCTAGCTAACACTTTTCTTTCTGTTTTGTTTTAGTAATAGCCATTTTGATGAAGGTGACCTCAAGAAGGTTTAAGTGTGATGCTCTAAGGCTCAGAAATGGAAAACATTCATCCAGGAAGCCCTCACAGAGGTGGTAACATTTTGACATGGGTCTCCAAAGATGAACAAGAATCCTCTAGGCAGAGAAGGAAAACCAAGTAGGAGGAAAGCTTAACATGAACAAAGGAACGTAGAGAGACAATAAATTGCAAGGCCTGTTTGGAGGCAGCAGGTGGTCAGCGCAGAGTTTGTAAGAGAGAGTGTCAAGATGTAAGGTGAGAGGCAGATTTAAGGGCTAGAAATTCTACTCAGGCTTTGAACTTTGAGCAATAGAGAGCTATTGGTAATGCACGTGAAAATGCAATATACTCATAAATGTAAAAATTTAGAATAAAAAGGAAAGAAATGTTGTTAAACAAATGTGCTAACACTAGTATACATTGTATTATGTATTACAATATGGAGGTAGCATCTGGCATCTACCCGGGAGAGTACAGGGCCCCCAGGGGGCTGGCAATGTCCCATTCCCTCCCTGTTAACTCCCAAGCACAAGGGAAACTGAGCAGCACAAATGACCTGCCCCTGTTGATCTCTCTGGGTTGGGAGGGGCTACTGCTGTCCATTAGATAGGAGAATCATGGCCTTCCAGGCCCAGACAGAAGCACAGCCCATCTTTCTCCCACCAGGACCATCAAACTCAGTAATGGAACAACTCTTCCCAGTCTAGTGTAAAAATCTCAAACTCAAGCAGCCATCTGCTTTTGTCAGCCTTTCTAAGCCTAAGTCCAGCCCAAATGTAGTCTCCAATGCAGTTGTCTCACTCTCCCTTCTACCATGAGGACAGAGGCAAGAAATTCTTCTCTAATTTGACATATGAGATTTACAAAATTACAGCATTCTTTTCTTTCTTCTTTTTTTTTGAAAGCTTTTAATACATTCACATGGCACAAAATGCAAAAGCCCTAAAGGGCGTCTAGTAAAGTGTATCCCTCTCCCACCCTAACCTCTCAGCCACCCAGTGCTCCATCACAGTTTTTTGTATATTTCTCTAGAGGTAATGCATGTGAAAAGTGCTGCACGAACTATGAGCCAGTCTATTTTTCCACTAGGTACTAGCAAGTATGGCGTTTGGCCTAAGTCCTGAGAGATCTGATCCTACACTCAGAAGTCACATTATTAGGAGGAAAATCCTGGACCAGGCTGTACTATTCAATGGCAGACAACTTTGACAGCCTGTGGGCCAGTGCCAAACTTCCACTCAGCTTTCATTCTTGGATCCCCAGGACCAGGGCATCCTCATGGAGTATAAGGCTTCTCCTGGCATTGGCGAAGAGACTGTACAATTCTCCTTCATGGTGGATCAGGAAGTTAGGATGATAGCCAAGAGGAAGAGCTGGGCATATGAGTAGAGAAGAGGGTGGGACAAATCCTGAAAACGGAGAGATGAGGATGCTAGTTGAGGTTGGCAGCCAATGGGTAATTGGTTGTCCACCCGTGTCTGCAGAGCTGATTGGTGCCAAAGCCCCTGTAACTCAGGCCAAGAGGGACACATGGGCAGCCTCTCCCCTGGACCTTCCCCAGACAGGTCAGGGCCCAACAGAGGTGTTTCTTCATGTCTTGGTATAATCACAGCTGCCTTGGCCACAGAGCTCCCATCTGCGTCACTCCCCAGGAATCTGGTTCTTGTTTACCATGAAGAAGTGTGGTTATTACAGAGCCTAGAGGCCCTCCCCCAGCTTCCCCAGGGAGCTTGTGGAAGAGCCTGGGGCCTGGGAAGGAGAGCATGACCCAAAGGGAATTGCTGAATGGGAAGACCAGCAGGCTTCCCGGGCCCTGGCCCTCCCAGGGCTTCCTCACCAAGACAAGTTGTAGAAGAGCCGGGTGGAATTCTGGGGGCCTTCCTTGGCCTAGACACTTGGGGTCTATTTTCCTACAGAGTTTGGAAAAGAAAGAGCAAAAAAGCAGAAAAAGCAAAAGGAGACAATAGGTGAGCTCCAGAGCTGAGGAATGAGGAAGAACTGGGTTCAATATGACACCACTTACTATGTGCTCTGGTGTTGAGAAATAACAGAAACCTGGAGAGTGAGGGTGAGCCCTCTGAGTAGATTTTTGTTCTGGTAACTTTGTGTCTACTCAATGCCTAGCACAGAATATGGCACTTGTATTTCTGTTGAATGGATAGAATGAAGGATGGTGGATGGCACACAGAGAAAGACAAATTTTAAAGATCATGATAACAGCTGTCAGCTGGGCTCGGTGGCTCAGCCTGTAATCCCAGCACTTTGGGAGGCCGAGGTGAGACCCGCCTGGGCAACTTGATGATACCTCATCTCTACAACAAATCAAAAATTAGCCAGGCGTGGTAGCGCACGCCTATAGTTCCAGCTACTTGGAAGGCTGAGGCGGAAGGATTGCCGGAGCCCAGCAGGACGAGGTTGCAGTGGCCAGGAGCGACCATTGCACTCCAGTCTGGGTGACAGAGTGAGACTCCAACTCAAAAAAAAAAAAAAGATGACAGCTGTCATGTATTATGTTCCTAAAATGACTGTGATTCCAGATGTTGACTCAATTAATGCCCCATAATAACCCTAAAAATTAGGTGTTATTAATATCCTTCTTCCAGGGGCACTTACCAGTGAATTTAAATGTTTTAAAGTAAGACCTGGTCGGGCACAGCGGCCTTTGCCTATAACCCCAGCACTCTGGGAGGCTGAGGTGAAAGGATCACTTGAGCCCAGAAGTTTGAGACCAGCCTGGACAACATAGCAAGACCCCTCTCTACAAACAAAAAACATAAAAAATTAGCCAGGCATGGTAGTACACGGCTGTAGTCCCAGCTACTCAAGAGGTAAGGCAGAAGGATCGCCTGAGCTCAGTAAGTTGGAGCTTCAGTAAGCCATGATCGGGCCACTGCACTCCAACCAGGGAGGCAGAATGAGACCCTGACTCAAAAAGTTTTTAAAAAATAATAAAAATAAAGTAAAGCAAGATCTGAAGTGGGGATTTGAATGCAGGAAGCCAGGACCCAACAACTGTCTTCATAGATGCCACATTCTCCTGAATAGGGAGCAAGACATATAACTTCTGCAATTTGGAATATAAAGTTCCATACTAGAATTCTTCTCCCTCAATCAATTACCCTGCTGCGACCCTCAACCCCATCCCAAGCCCTGGATGGGTTTTTCTGGACCCCTATTCTAGGCTAAGAAAAAATCATAGTGAGCATAAGGCAGTTATATTTTTCCCAAACCAAAGTTCCAATAATCTATTACTTTGGCTCAAGATCTTGGTATGAAAGTCTGGTCCAGGGGACCAGAACACAAACCCAATAACCTGCACAGCTGAAATGTGTTTTCACTCTCTCTCTTTCTCTCTGTCTCTCCTACCCCGCCTTGATACCTTTTTCTCGTCTTTTCCCTCTGCATTTTTTTCTTCAGAATATTGCCCATACAAGGAGGCATTTCTGAAACACCAGCATGGTTCCTTTACTCCCCACATAGCTGCCTGAGAAGTTGAGCTAACAAGGTAGTATGAAAATCAGGTCATTTTCACAGTTCCAGTGTTTCCAGAGGCCATGGTGCTGAAAATGGAAATGTCAAAGTGGGATAATTACACTGGCCCTGAAGCCCTGTTTTCCAGCTACCATTTATCCATAATCGATTTCTGAAAAAGACAAAGGATGTGAATAACCAACCAAGCAGATGGAGCATCAGGCAGCCAGGCAGAAGAGAAAATATGGCCCCCTGAAGGGAGAGGGAAGAAAGACCTCTGGCCCAGGGAATGTGTCTGCTGTGGGGACAGACCAGTGATCAAGAAAGGCACATGGCTCAGACCTGGCCTGGGCAGATAAGGCATGTGTAGCAAGAACTAATTTATCACTGGACTTCTCCTTTAACATCTTCTGACAACCATGGGAAGCTCTCTCTAGGAAATGGGGAAGGAAGTAGTAAGGAAGAACCCTAAGGATATCACATGAAGGGAGAAGTCTGGGCACATGAATAAGGTTGAAAGATCACCTCACATTCTGGAAACTGCTATTTAAAGACACTCATCACACACACACACACACACACACACACACACACACACACACACACACACACACACACACCCCCACTGGCAGTTGTTAAAGCCTGCGAAGCGCTGCAGTTTCTTTGGCTGGCTTCTTTGCCTTCGGGTCCAGCTGAGGAGATGAGACTAGGCATTTATCACTGGGCTTTTTTGTCAGTTTCACTTCCTGTTTCTCATGCTGAAAGCGTAATCGTCATCATAATGATAATAATAATTCTGCAGCCTTGCCTCTGCCTTCTATTTATCTAAGGCCTCCCAGCAGTGTGTGTCTAAGCGGGAGGAGGAGAGTTCAGCATATCTACTCTATCAATCTACACCTGAGGGTGGAGGTGAGGGTGGAAGGTGGGGGGGACTGGAATTAGAAGAGGTATCTAAATGGTTTGGTAGTTCCCCAAATGGTTATTCTCACCATGGAGATATTTACAAAGTCTGTCTCCGAAGATTCTTCAAAAATGAGTCATTCCCAAAACCTTTTTTATCCTTTAATCTGTTCTCAATCGATGTAGTCTTCATTGATTAGCCCAGGGAGTCCAAGCTAACTTCCCAGAGTCACACAGCAGGTCAGGAGGGGAGATAGGACCGGACAGGCTTCTTCTGCATCTGTCAAGAGCTGTGACCAAGAAGGGAATTTCCAACTTTATGGGGAACTTGCAAACTTGTTAGGAAAAACCACAACTATTTCTGCTAAGGAAAAAAATATGTAGTTCCTGCAAATTTGAAACCCTAGGACAACAAGCGTTCCCTCTTACTAGGAATGTGCTGGGAACATCTCAGATTAGGATGGGGGGAGAAAGGGCAGCTTCCAGAGTTTGGTCAGGACCACCGGCTCATGGGCAGAGGTAATGGGCCAGGGGTTTAATTTTTGTCATCACAAAGGGCCATACTCTAAGGACAAAGACTGAGCACTTCACAGGCTCAGAGGAATGAGATGGGAGTAGAGGGAGAGAGCCATTATCTTGATGACAATGGTGACACAGTCTTCCTTGAGGTCCTGCCTGCCCCTTGGGGACCTGAGTGAAGGAGAGGGAAGGAGAAGGCAGGTGGTGTAAGAGTCCTTTCTATATGAATCAAAAACGCAGGTAAAGGGAAAAAAATGTTCTTTCTTTATGGCTGTATAATATTCCATCATATATGTACCATTATTTTTTTATCCAGTCCACTTTTGATGGACAGCCTGCTGGGTTCCATGTTTTTGCCATGTACCCAATCCTGACTCATACCCTACATCTTTAAAAGAAAAAATAAAATAAAAAAATAAAATCACCCCAAAAAGCCTCAAATTAACTGAGTTAAAATTGAAAAACAAACCAAAACAAAATTCCTCTCAGACACAAAGACACACAGGCACACCCTGAAGCACCGTCTAGCTACATCAAGGATAAAGAGAGGATGAGATATCACACATCAATTTATTGTGATAATTATTGTTGGTGGATCTTTATTATCCCAAAGGACAATCATAATAAGCCTGGAGCTGGATAGTGAGTGATAGGTTAGAAATGTGAAAATGAGAAAAGTCCACTGTGACCCTGTGAATAATCAACCTCAGGCTATAAGGGAGGGAACAGTAACAATATCAAACACTGATACAGAACTTGCTATGAGCCAGACACCCTTCTATGTGCTTTCCATGTCTTTGCTCACTGAACTTTCACAGCAACCCTGTGAAACAAGCTACGACCATTATGACATTACCATTCATATTCATTTCACCCTGGTTGTCTTGGCATCCCTGAGTCTGTAGAAGGAAGGAGTTCTTTAGTCCCTTGTGTCTGTTCAGGTATGGTAACCTCACTTGCAGGACCCAGTACACAATGAAAATGCAGAGCACTTCATTCAGGAAGTATTAAGAATTTCAAGAGAGCAATAGCAGAGCATTAAAACAAGCCCAGGGTTGTTCTAGACACAGGTTCCTGCACCACTTCATGGGTCCCATGCCCAGGAAACTGGCTCTGCATCTTCCCACAGAACAATTGTGCTGCATCCTGTTGGCCTACCCTGGTGTATGCCCAACTGCTGAACAAGGAAGGGGGAAGGAGAAAAACACATCACAGTGAGCATGGTGTAAGTGTTTGATATCATTACTATTCCCTCCCTCGCAACCTGAGGTTGATTATTCACAGGGTCACAGTGGACTTTTCCCCAAATACCCTAGGCTTCTGTGTATGGTTTTGTTGACAAAGGTATTTCACAGCTAATCCAAGGTTTGAGAGCCATGATCTAGATGATTTTTTAAGATCTCTCCCTCGGCTATATTGGGAGGTTTGCCCTTTAATTCACCCATCTCCTCACATCCCACGTATAATCAGTTGACAATTCTTGCTGACTCTATCTCAGCAAGGCCTCCTGTATCCTGCCCTCTTTTCCATCTCCCCTGCTACTGCCCTAGTTTTCTCTCTCTTAGAATATTCCACTAGCTTGCTAACTAGGTTCCTTAATTTCAACTTCATTTTTCCAATGCATCCTTCATGCTGCTTGTTACACTTGGGCTTTTATTCATATTTTGTAGGAGTTTTTATCTTCTAGATTGTCAATTTCTCCACCCAGGTACTCTATTTCCAGTCCCCTATGCCTTCCTGAGTAACCCAGAGAAGAGCAGTCTGTGCATACAATGCCTCCCTTGCAAAGGTCTCTCCTTTTCCATCAGGCCTGCATTCTGGACAGCAGCTCAGCCTTCTGAACACTCGGTTCATAGAGCACTGCTCTTCTGTCTAAATTCCAGAGGAAAGCATGACATCCAAAGTCCTATCACATGTTACAATCAAATTGTGGCTAGTTGGAAAAATTAGGAAGATTTGCCTCCCAATGGATCAATAAGGGACAATAACAAAGATGAGATGCTGCAGGGAGGGCTAATAGGTGTTTCTTGCTTGGAAGGCTTGTTTGACTTGGCTTCCACCATACAGACAGATCTGACTTTCAGAATCTCCACTACCCATTGCAAAGTAACTGCTTTATTAAGACAATCAGAATTGGCTGGGCATGGTGGCCCACGTCTATAATCCCAGCACTTTGAGAGGCCGAGGTGAGAGATTGCCTGAGCCCACAGGTTCAAGACCAGCCTGGGCAACTTGGTGAGACCTCATCTCTACAATAAATCAAGAAAAAAATTAGCCAGGCATGATAGCATATGCCTGTAGTTCTATCTACTTGGAAGACTGAGGCAGAAGTATCACCTGAGCCCAGCAGGTCAAGGCTGCAGTGGCCCTGAGCATGCCACTGCACTCCAGCCTGGGTAACAAGAGCAAGACTCCAACTCAAAAAAAAATCAGAATTGTTTTAAAGAGTGTTGACCTTGGTTGGGAGCAGTGGCTCATGGCCAACAGGTAGGTAGCAAAGTGCCAGTGGAAGGAGGCTCCTCCCTTACCCCCATGGTATGAGTTTTGGGAATTCCAGGTCCTTTGCAGTGATTGGTTTAGAAATGTGCATGTCATCCACTTCCAGCCAGTGAGATATAAGAGGAAGCAGAGTGAAGTTTTAAAGGAAATATTTTTTTCCCTTGATAAATAAGATAGTTACAGGAGAAACAAAAAAAGACTTCACGTTAAAAAAAAAAAAAAAAACTATTTTTACTTTTCATTTTACCCCTCCCTCTTTCCTTGTTCTGTTGAATCATGCTACTGCAGCCTCCTTGTGACAATGAAGTGATAAGCTGAGCTGGAGGGTGAGGGCCTTTTCTGCTGAGGATGGCAAAATGCAGGATGGTGAAGACCCAGACCCTTGATGGTACTGAGGACTTTGTTGAGCTGCCAAACAACCTGAAATCTTCTTCCTTTAGTCTTAATAAGAAGTTATTATCTATTCGCCATTGCCAGTTATCTTTTAAGCTGCGCATATCCTTACTGATATAGGGAGGTTGTCATATTCTGGACCCAAGGTAACTTAGGCTGGTTTTAAAATGAGGCTCAGCATGTAATCCCGAACTTTGGGAGGCCGAGGTGAGTAGACTGCCTGAGCCCGCAGGTTTGAGACCTTCCTGGGCAACTTGGCGAGACCTCATCTCTACAGTAAATAAAAAAAATTAGCCGGGCATGGTAGCGCGCACCTGTAGTTCCAGCTACTTGGAAGGCTGAGCGGAAGGATCGCCGGAGCCCAGCAGGTCGAGGCTGCGGTGGCCGGGAGTGTGCCCCTGCACTCCAGTCTGGGTGACAGAATGAGACTTCAACTCAAAAAAAAAAAAATGACATCAGGGTACCCGTAAGGCTTTTTGAGATGTTGAAGTAGGGCAACCCCCTCAGGTCCCCTCCCACTGTGGGAGCTTTTCTGTCCTCTCAATAAATCCTGCTTTCAAAAAAAGAAAGAAAGAAAAGAAATGTTGAGGCAAATCATCTTTGATTGTGATTTCTTCCCTAAAGTGGCAACCAAGGTCATCACTCTTTATTTTTTTAGAGTGCAGGAGTCTGGTCTCGAACTCCTGGGCTCGAATGATCCTGCCTTGGCCTCCCAAGTAGCTGAGACTACAGGCAACCACCATGCCTAGCAAGGCAGACAGTTTTGAGTAGGAAACTAACAGTATTTGCTCAACTCCCACTCAAGTGACTCCTTTCCTCCATCTCTAACACGTTGAAGTATCCCTGGCCCTCGGTCCTGCCTCTCCCTGACACTTGCCCAGCTTGTCATCAACCCTTCCCTAGCAAACTCACTGCAGGATCCACATAACTGTACTTCCTATCTCCACTTCATCTCCTGAGCACTCAACTCTTCTGAAGTCTGGCTTTTGCCTCTGTCACTCCTCTGATCTTCATGTCTTGGCTCACTTGATCTTCATGTCTTGGCTCACAGTTTAGATCTCTCTGCTGGATTCCACACTTTGCACCAGCCCTTCTTCCACAAAACTCTGTGCTAGACCTATTTTTAACATAGGCCCCTTTGATTCTCAGGACCCACACTCTGGATTTTACTTTCATATCCTTGCCCACCTCTTTTCAGTTTCCTTCAGTTGCCCTCTCTCCTGCCTGCCACTAAAATGTCAAGGCTTTCTATGGCTCCTCCCTTAACTGTCTTTACTCATTCTATACTACTTCCCAGGTTTCAGCTACCAGCTAACTCTGTATCCCTGCTGCCCAAATCTACAAATCCAACCCAAATGTCTCCTTCAAACCCATACCCATAGTGGACTTCCATTGTTAGGTATTCCCGGATACCTTAAATTTAATATTTACAGAACTGATTTCATTATCTATCACCGCACCACACACACCCTTCATCCTGTTTCTCAGAGAAGATACCACTGTCCACATCTCCATCTGTTTGTCAAAGGCTGAAGCTGGTTGTCAACCTTGAGTCCTTACTGTCTCTCAACCCCAACACTCAGTGACCAATTCCAGCTCATCCTACATCCCTGAAGTTTCCTTCTTCCCATTCCCATGCCCTGCTCTGCTCAGGCACGCACCAGCTTCCCGGATTATAGCACCAGCTCCCTGATTGGCCTCTGGTCTTTCCCTTTCCAATCCATTCTCCCAGTATCTACCCAGTAATTTATTTTAATGCAAGTCTGATCCCATATTTCCAGGGTTTAAAAATCTTTCAATATCTCCCCAGAGCCTAGAGAAATGGGCCAAACTCCCTAGTGCAGCACATGGGGCTCTTCACCGTCTTGGCCCTGAAGTCATGAGCACTATTTTTTTTATTTTTTGAGCCAGAGACTCACTCTGTCACCCAGGCTGGAATGCAGTGGCACACTCACAGCTACCACAGCCTCGACCTGCTGGGCTCAGGTGATCCTTCCTCCTCAGTCTTCCAAGTAGTTGGAACAACACACACAGGCCATCACGCCCAGCTAATTTTTTTGATTTATTTTAGAGATGAGGTCTCACCATGTTGCGCAGGTTGGTCTTGAACCCCTGGGCTCAGAAAATCTTCTCCTCTCGGCCTCCCAAAGTGCTGGAATTACAGGCATGATCCCCCTTGCCCAGCCATTAGCCCTATTTTTATAAATTTAATCTGTAGGTGTTTTGTAGTTTAGACTGAGGAGAGAATGAATGGTGACAGGGACATTAGTTAAGAGACTCTTCTAAAATACTATTTTAAAATCTGTCATCAGGTTTGCAGATTTTATAGGTCCATATTGCCCCAAACCCCTTGAATATTCACAGCATCGAAAGAATATTAACTGGTTTGAAATTGAAGTGCATTACTTTACACTGGGCGTTAACTTTTCCAACTACAAACAGTAGTCAGAGTCATACATCCAACAGGACACAGGTCTTAACTAGATCACTTAATTTCTGCAAATTTCTTATTCCATGCCTTTATCTTATACTTTGGAGGTGAAAACAAGTGTGTAAAGTAATTGGAATGAAGGGGTGGGTGAGAGAAGCATTGTGAATGATTGCTAGGTCCTGGTTACTATTAAACCCTGAGCGCCCACAATAAGCACTATGTCCTCTGTCCCAGGGGAATGTAGCCAAGTTCTCAGATTTGGAAATAATAAGAGTCATGATAGCTTCAGTTTAGAAGATGATAGAAGTGGCCTGCAGTGACTGTATGTATATCGGGGGCTGACAGGGATGGGGATAGTGGAGAGAGAAAGAGCACATATATCATGAATAACAAATCACCACCACTCCAACCAATAAAATAGAAATTGAGGAGGCTCAATCTCAGATACATTTCCCTTTCACATTTTAACAGCATTAGAATCCCAACTCCAAAGGGCTGAGGTCACAGCTCAGACAATGGGCAGGATACTTTTTAAAAATTTTTGTTTTGAGTCAGAGTCATACTCTGTCATCCAGGTTGGAGTGCCGTGGCATAGTCATGGCTGCCTCTACCTTCTGGGTTTAGGCAATCCTTCTACCTCAGTGTTCCAAGTAGGCTTACAGGTGCATGCCACCATGCCCAGCTAACTTTTTGATCCATTATAGGTCTCACCATGTTGCCCAGGCTGGTCTCCTGAGCTCTAGCAATCCTCCCGCCTCGGCCTCCCAAAGTGCTGGGATTGCAGGTGTGAGCCACTGCGCCTGTTTTCTTAGATTTTTTTTCTTAGGCAAAAAATGAGCCAATAGGAAACGGAATTGGCATCAAAAAGAGAAAGTCAATGCTGGAGACACATCAGTGAGATTCTCTGGTAGGTGAAAGGAAGAGAGAATGAAATAGGTGCTTCTACTACTCTAAGGTAAAATACCTCATGAACATGAGCTCATACAAACCGCACACCATAAGGTAAGAATTATTATTCCTATTTTATGACTTAACGACAACAAATGAGCCACATACTTAGTAAGGGGCAGGGCCAGCACTTGAACCCAGATCTTTCTGACCCCAAAGCACAAACCCCTGTCATCTCACTATGACCATGAGCAGCCATCATGTCTCCTTTCTCAGGGATAGTGGATCTATGGGTATACTCACTAAGCAAATCTTTACTGAGTGCCCATTAATATCAGACATGGAGCCAAACTCTGGCTTGGCCCTGGTTCTGCTTTGAGGGGAGGTATTAAGGACCCCTGAAGACCCCTCTTGCCACAGAATTCAGTGACTATTGGAAACGGGGGCAGCTACATTCCCATTCTCAGCTATTGTCAGTATCTGATGAATTTCCCTGAGGAAGGGGCCAGTACAGAGCGGTCACTAATCTTCTGCCCAGTCCAGGTGGAGCAGAAGGAGGGAGTGCCACCAACAAATCCAAGGGGCAAAGCGGGACTCCAGGCCAGGTGCAGTGGCTCATGCCTCTAATCCCAGCACTTTGGGAGGCCGAGGCAGGAGGATCTCCTGAGGCCAAGAGTTCAACACCAGCCTGGGCAACATAGTAAGACCTTGTCTCCACACACAAAAAAATTTTAAACTTACTTATAGTCCTAGCCACTCAGAAGGCTCAGGCAGGAGGATGGGAGCCTAGGAATTTGAGAGTGTAGTGAGCTATGATTGCATCACGCTCTCCAGTCTATGCAGCAGAGTGAGACCACATCTCTTAAAAATAAAAATAAGAAAATTTTTTAAGTTAGCCAGGCATAGTAGCATGCACCTATAGTTTCAGCTACTTGGAAGGCTGAGGCAGAAGGATCACCTGAGTCTAGCAGGTTGGTGCTGGGGTGGTCGTGAGCGTGCCACTGCACTCCAGCCTGGGCGACAGAGTAAGACCATCTCAAAAAAAAAGCTGGACCTGGACTCTAGCAGTCTCTTATTGGGACCTGTGTTAAAAACAGGCCCAGTATAGGGTTTCTGTTGAGGCTGAAGAAAAAGTTCTTGATACGGATGGTGGCAATGGTTATACAACACTGTGAATGTACTTAATGACACTGAATTATACACTTAAAAATAGTTAAAATAGTAAATTTCAGGTTGTATATGTTTTACTACAATAAAAAATGTTGAGATACGCTTAGCAAAATTAATCCTTGAAATAATTTTCAAACAATATTCCCATAAATACAGCTATCCAAAGAACTGATCTTCTAGAAGATTTTGTCAACTCATTTTTGTTTTTCAGCTATCAGTACCAAAAAAAAAAAAAAAAGAAAGAAAGAAAAGAAAAGAAATTATAGCAAAAGCTCCACTAATTTGCGAGTGGAAAGAGAATCATAACCATGGTCAAAATGTTGCCCTAAAGGAGAACAAGAATTTGTTCTCTGGCTTGTGTCCCACCAATAGAATACAGCATCTGATAGACAAAGATTCACCGTGCATATAAAAGCAACATCCAAGTCAGTTGTAGTGGCCCATGCCTGTAATCCCAGCACTTTGGGAGACCAAGGTGAGGGGATTGCCTAAGTCCAGGAGTTCAAGACCAGCCTGGGCAATTTGGCGATATCTCATCTCTACCAAAAATAAATAAATTAGCCGGGTATGGTGGCACATGCCCGTAGTCCCAGCTACTTGGAAGGCTGAGGAGGAAGGATCATCTGAGTCCAGCAGGTCAAGGCTGCGATAGCCGTGAACGTGCCACTGCACTCCAGCCATAGCGACAGAGTGAAACTCTGACTCAGAAAAAGAAATGTCCAGTAAGATGGCTAACAATAAACATAAATAAATGAAGACTGTTAAGTGGCAACAACAACAACAAATAGTCCCAGGACTCCTCCCTATGTCATGTCAGTCGGAGTGCCATAATCACTAGGTCATCCCTCCTCCCCTGGCCGTCAGCCTTGGGCAGCTGGAAAAGGTGACCTCCTAACCAGGATGGAAGGAGCCTGGCAGCTATGAGGAGCAGAGCCTCATGGGTGTCTTGGGACTAGGCATGAGTGTCAGTGATGCTGGCTTCTGACAGGGAAGACCACCCCGGTCAGGAATGGGACTAACTGGGTCGCAGGACCAGGAAGCACCCCTTCCCCTGCCTGTGATTAGTGGTTCACATTCGATCTTACAGCCTCCCTGGGAGGCAGGCAGAGCCTCTAGCATCATCTCCATGTTACAGATACAGAAACAGCTAGGCTTGAATAAAGATATTCAAACTCATAGGACACAGTTCCAGTGCTTTTTCCACTATAATGTATCAATCCATAAAATTGAAAGCCTCTGGTTAGGAACCATACCTGCGATCAGGAGAAAGAGAAGGAAGCAAGAAAGAGAGAGAATCAACCCCAGATTCACACCATAGGCTCACCGTTATCTTCTGGAGCCTTGGAGGAGAAACTGCACGGACAAAGCCAGGGGCAGAATAAGCTGCCCCTGTGTAATCTTATCCCTGTGTTCACCACCAGGGGGGGTAGTTGTTCCACATCAGTGGTCTTTCTGCCGGCTAAGGTACTAACAAAAAGGGTGAGACCCTTTAGGCTCTAAGGGTCTTTTCTCTCTCCTCTTCCCAAGCACAGCTTGCACTTATTTATCACACATCACCCTGTTTTAGATAAGGAAGGCACTTCAGAGATCAGCTGGTCCCAGGCAGCTGGCAGTTCCCCCCACTCTTAAAGGGCTCCAGAAATAGACTCCAGCACCTCATTTGGCTGTCACAAGGCTCCTGATGTGGGTTGCTGGTTGCCCACAGGCTGAGAGACAGGAGCCAGACTAGGGCAGGTGAGCCCCAGGCAACCCTGCCTAGCCCCTGTGGAGGAAGCTGTGGTTCCTCCTTCTGCCCTGGGGAACCAGCACCTGCTCCCACCCTTCTGGCCTCTGCACAGGCCAGGTCAGCTCTGCCATGCCCACTGCCTGAGATCCTTGGCTCACAAGCCTAAAGGCCGCAGCCCCTCCGTCTGCCTCTTGAGCTCCTGGCTCTGAGAAGCACCCTTTGTAGAGGTGAGCCTGGCCTCATGGAACCCTATCTAGAATCTACCCCCACCCCTCCTTGCCCCCAGTGCACCTGTCTTGATTCATCCCATCAGGTGTCTTCAGAGGAATGACTAATTAAATGGAAAAGAGCTGGCCTATTTTTGGTGTTTTTCAGCTAAACCATAGGAGACTTGCCACAAAGTTTGGATTGAGCCCCGGAGAGACTGACAAGCTCTGAGGCCAGCTAGTTCTTCTAGGATTGGCAGGTCCTGGGTCCCACAGGCTGGTTGTTCCACTTACAGTTCCATCCTGTTCTCTTGGTCATCAAATTTGGGGATGGGGTAACAATTGGAGGGAGGGGAAATGTCTTCCAGGTTGTTCTCAATCCATGTGGTCCTAGAAGAAGAAACAATCTCCTTTGTTTGAACATGTTCTTTGGTTGCAAAGCCAAAGCAGCAACAGATTTCAAATAACAACTGTTATTTGGAGAAAGATGGTAAAATAGAGAGGTGAGGAGGTGGGATGTGGGGTGAGGCAGGAGGGTAGTAGAGGGGAGCAGAGGAACAGATCCCTATCTCAGGTCCCATTGCTTGTATTTGAGCAAGTATCATTTCCTCCTAGAAAACTGCCTTTCCAAAAGAAAAGTTGTCATGCCACTCTCCTGCATTAGAACATCCTGTGGTTCCTTCTTCGTCTGCTCAACTGAAAAACTCCCTAGCCGGAGCTACAATATCCCTTTAAGCCAGCCCACACCTTTCTCGCCAGACTCAATTCCTGCCATCCTATGCACTGGCCACCCTGAATTTTTCACCATCTCTTCTCACCTTTTTGCTGTTTCCACGCACTTCAAGTTCTCTGCCAGGAATTCCCTCCTCTGCCTAGCAAGTCCTGCTCATTAATGGAGGTGCTGTGCAAATATTACGTCTCTGAAGCTTTTTTTAAAAACACCTCCAGGAATTAGTCACTCTCCCCACTGTTTCCCTAGAACTTCGCTCATACCTCCATCATACCTCCTACCAAGCACATTTTCATCATTCTTTACGTGTCTCTTTTTTATGTAGACTATGAGCTCACTGAGAGCAAGAGGTACAGCCAAGTTCCCAGCGTGGTGCCTTCTACTTATGAGGCCAGTGAATGTTTATTGATGAGATTGCCTATTCCATTAGGACATCACTCTTGGAGTCAGAAGAAACCTGTCCTTCAGAGAATCTGGTCAGGAAGGCAGGCATTTAGGAAAGTAGATCTTTCTCAGGTGTGGTGAGAAGAAATATGTGGAGTCAGACAGCTACAGTCAGATGGGTGTCTTTGGCCATGCTGTTATGAAAAATCTCAGGGATGGAAGATCTAAAACTCAAGTTTGGAAGGATCAAGTTGCTGAGTGGCATTCTACTACAGCAAAGGAAAGTACCCCCAGCCCTCTGCTCGCATTCCCACTTCCTGCGTGAAGGCTTCCCTGAACACTCTTCCTCCTGTCTCCCGCTTGCACTACCAGGTTCTTGAAACTCCCACATTTTATCCTTGGTGGACCCCTCAATGCTAGTGCATGGTTTGTCATTTTTAAAACAAGCTTATTAATGCTGACAAAATTGCCTGTTTAGGATCATAGAGACTGTGCTGTGTCTACTGCTTACCCCTTCAGACCTAGACTCCACCCTTCTGCAGTGTGCTGTGTGCCAGGAGGTTGGTCTTTTTGGATGTACCAACCAGGCTCCCTGGTCCTTGGCTTTCGTTAGGTTTGGCCAATGGGAAGCAGGGAAGACGATGAGGCAGCACGGGAGTGAGGCCAGCACACTTGTTCGGCTGGTGCTTGCAGGGTCTGCCTTCCTCTTACCTCCTCAGTTCTGTGGGGTGGACAGGGTAGCCTCTGCTACAGCCCGGTCTACAGCTATTATTCTTTAGGATTTCAGCAACCACTCCCTTCCTTTTGTCGCATGTGGCTATCTCTTGTGTGCTTCACTGTCCCTTAATACTTTCCTGAAACCCAGCCCACATTGCATAAATAGCCTTTTCATTCAACTCTCCTGTTATTCCCTTGTGAGGGGAATTAGACACACTACCCATAAGAACGTTTCTGACCCCTACGTCAGAGGTCTGTTAGACACCAGTGCATTGGTCCCAACTTAGCTTAGAATCACATTTATTGATTATATTCCAGAAACTGAGATGCTTCTGCATACGTTCCAGTTCCATTTTTAATTCTTAAATTTCTCAACCAGAGAAAATGGGCATTTGTCCCCAACTTCAGGAGTCATTGCCACAGAGTTTGGAGTTCCAGAATCGTCCTTGAAATCACAAATGCTCCTGTTTCCCTTCCTATATGTTAAGTGTTTGTCTGGACCAGTTAGGTTGTGGGGGGCAATTTCTCTCTTGGAAACCCATCATCTCATCAAGAGCTGTTGAATGTGTCCTGCCTGCCCACACCGTGGCTATCACTCTGGCTCCGGCTCCTGGAGTTCAGGCTTCTTGGGGCCTGTGGTGGTTCCTGTTCCCTCGGCCTCCAATACCATAGCATCATGTCATCCTGCAGAAAGCAAGTTTTGCCCCTTCTTGATTCTTAGGCCCCTATCTGGTCAATCCACTGCAACAAACAGGTGTTCTGGGGGTTGCACTGGTCCAATCATAATACACTCAGCCCTGGAAACACTTGCCTCAAGGTCCTCAACATCTCAGGGAACGCAGGTCTGAACAGGGAGGTCTTCAGCTTGCTAAATCCTTTGTCCTAGTTCGGGACTTTGGTAAAAAGGTCATTTCCAGAGTAAAACCTCCTCTCCCAGGAGCCTCTCAGTGTGTGCTGGCCTAGAACGGAGAAGCAGCCATAGGCCTGAGTCCCAGGAGAGGGTGGGTGGGAGAAGGGAGAAATGTCTTGTGTGTGCTGCTGGAGATAGATGCTGACGTTCTGAACTGGCAGGGCTGGAGAGGGGGCAGCAGTGCACGCCTGGGGTCAAAACTATGGGAAGAAAAGATATGCAGTAGGGTGTGTTTGTGTGTGTGTATGTGCGGGGGTGCGGTGTGATGGACACAATGGCTTTGGGTAAAGATTCTGCCCTGGAACTCTTGCCAAGTTTTTTGTCCCTCTCATTACTCTGCCCACACTGCCCTCACCAACATTATCACCCATTCCCACTACCAGGAGCTGAGGACTGATAACTCGCCTGACTGGCCGGTTCCCTTTCTGGCCCGAATAGCCCCTTCCCACTGGGCCTCCCAGTCCACCAGGCCCTGTGAAGAAGAGCTGACACCCTCGCCCCATAGCTCATGCCAGGAGAGACACCTGAGCCAGGAGATCACCCGAGCTCTCTCTTTAACCAGCTTCGGCTCATGTGACTGGCTGGTGTCCAGGCAGACACATGCAGGCCAGGCGTCCAGGCAGGGCACACAGCGCTATTTATTTCCTACTGGGTTCTCTTCAGGCAAAGCTGGCAGGGTGGGGCTCCTCATTGTGTTTAAGCCCCAGCTGGCGCCACAGAACTGCCCCAGGCTCAGCCTTTGCCCCTTTCCCAACCCAGTAGGAAAAAATAAAGCATTCTGGCCACTTTGGGGAGCTGGAGGGGGTTGCTAGGAATGCACTGTAAACACTGCAGGGTTGGTAGCAGTCAGGGTGTGGGGGGGGGACTGACATCAAACTTTGACTCTGCTATGAACTAAAGGGACGGGGTGTTGGGTCTCTCCAGTGGGGCCCTCAGTCTCCCGCCTTCTCAGCTGGGAAGAGCCTGGACACCAAGTTCACTCATGATCTCTGAGGCAGGAGGCATTGTAGATAGGGGGTGGTCATTGGGGTTCAGGAGTTGAAAAGGGTAGGAATAAGGGAAACAAAGAGAGGAGATGGCTAGTGAAGGAAACAGGCTGTCACCACAAAAATCCTTTACTGATCTCCACCCCCACCTTTCTACTGTTTGGTTCTCTTTTGGGGGGACTTCTAGCCTATGTAGCTTATTATATTTCAGTTCTTTACCTGTTTGACTTCCCACTAAAGTCTGAGTTCCCAGAGAACAAGGACATGTGTGTTATCCAGCACTGCATCTGACCCACAGAATACACCGGGCATGCACTGATAGAATGAAGAGGGTGGTGGGTGGGCTTGGCACCCCCTGGGGGTTCCTGCAGAAGTGCAGTTATGGGGGTGGGGAGGAGAGAAGACACTCGCAGAGCCAGGAGGCTCCTGCAGCTGTTCCCTACTGTTTCGGACTCTGTGGTCTGGGAAATAGCCATTTCGTGTCTTCCTCCAGCCCAGCCCAGCTTTCCCAGCTGAGGCAGTGCTCCTCTTCACCCCTCTCCTCTAGATGTAGTGGAAATTAAGACCAGGAATAAATAAGGAACAGAGGAATTTCTCCGAAATGCAGCTGCTGTGGGCCAGGCTGGGCTGGGAATGGGTAGGAGTGGCGTGTGTGACACAGCAGTTGGGAGACATTTGTCCCTGCAGGAAGACCCACCACGGAAGCACCTGGCCTTGTTACTTTGGCAGGATTGAGGGAAGCACCTGTGGTCTGTCCGTGCCTCTCAGTCCCCTCCCTCTCACGCAAGTCACTTGCATGAGAGGGAGGGGACCTCTCCAGAGGTCCCCTGGACATCTCTCTGGCATTTTAAAACAGCTAGAGAGTTTGGGTTCCAAGGAGAGAAAAGGGACTCTTGAACGAAGAGGGTTTCCTGAGAGGGGGCTGGAACCAAGACTATATGGGGACAGCGACTCAAAAACTGAAGAACTCAGGAATGACATTTCTGAATTCACCCTCGGTATTCACCTTGGTCTCAGGCTCTGACTGGGTTTGTTGGTGAAACAGAAATAAACTATGTTGATTTAGCAACCAGAGAAAACAGCAACGCGGCCAGCTAGTAGCTGAGGGGAATGAAGGAGTCAGGGAAGAGTCAGAGGCCTGGTGTCTGGTGCTTCCTCCCCAAGATGGTGGCTTTGAACGGCTTATTTTGACTCAGTTTGATGATGAAGCAGCAAAAGCCAAACCCCTGCTCTGAAGTCCTACCAGAGAAACCTTAAGGGTAACTTCATCTCATTTTCAAAGTCAGAATTGGAGGGAAGTGAGAGCCAAGTAGCTGGGCAGCATGTCTTCCGCACCTTTTGTCCCTGCCATCTTTTCTCCTCCTCCTGCAGGTCAGAACACAAGCCTCTTACTCTATGCCGCTCGCAGATGCAGAGAACATTCTCTCCTAAAACCACCTCCCCTTCCCAACCTATTCACTTACAGATCTATCCAAATCTAAGCCAGAACAGAGTGTAGATAACTCGTGGGCAAGTTTTCTCTAAAGCCATTGCCTAGCTTTTGCTAACTTTGAGCAGCAGCAGCAATGCTATTGATGCTCCCTATCCTTGGCAAATACCACTAGAGTGTTTTGCACACAGCAGTTGTTCAGTAAGTCACTGGGGAAAGAATAAATGCACCAACAAAGGCCTGTATGCACGTGCTTCAGAAAAACAGAGTGTAGTTTGGGTCACGGATTCACCCAGGGAGTGATGAAAAATTCTCCACGGTGGTTCATATTGGGTGTCCTGGATCTGCTCTTGTATAGGGAGCTCAACAACATGCAGATGCAAAGGCAGGGCTGGGCGGCCTCTGTAAAACAAGGGCAAATTGCACACAGGCTTATGCTACAGAAAGGTGAAAATCAGTCCTCAGTGTCAGCATGGTCTAGCCACAGTCACTTTAGGTTTCTGCCTCTGGACTGACAAACTCCTTCCCAAAAAGTAAAAAGGAATGGACAACACACTGACCAATAACCTTTGTTGCTATTTCCACTGCCCTTTCTAACCTCAGATAGTTCTTAAGTGGCATAAAAAGCCATGAGAGTGTCCTGGTTTGTAGTGTACCTGACCATGCGTGAATGTTAACAGTCATATTGAAGGCTGAATAGTCTCTTAAATTCTGCCTGGCCTATAGTTCCTCCAGCAGCATTTAATTTATCTAACATGCAGTCGCCTCATGTAACAGGCAATCCATTTCTAGCTTTCAGCCAGACTCCCATAAGGCAGAAAGCCTGTTCAAGAATCCAGGGGACAATTCAAGGGTGGCAGAAGGCAGTCCCTGTTAAGTATCCAATTAGCTCCTGTTGCCAGGGCAATCATGGCTCAGGGCCAGATCAGAAGCAGGCTGGAGAAAAACTGTCCACAACCCCTTAGAACACAGTTTCTTCTTTCCTTTCATTTGCTCAGTCCCCTTGGCCTTTAAGTTATCCCACAGACCAAGGCATGTGCCAAAAAAAAACAAAACCACCCAAACTTCCCAAGCAAACTGCATTCCTTTAAGTTGCTTGTCAGACTTCATCCTTTAGTTAAGTTTGGGCCCCAGGAGAGTAATGTGGTCATTCCTGCTGGGAGAGCTCATAGTTAGGGTTCCTGGGGAAATGGGCCTCCCTGAGTACTCTAGTTTCCCATTTTCCTTCTCCACACAATGCTGCCACTTACAAACCACTATGAACAGCAGCTCTGGGCACTAAAAGAGGAATATTGGCTGAATCTTTATAATGTCGTTTCTCACCCCAGTCCTTTTCCTTTCCCAAGAGTTTCCTTTCCAAGCATTTTCTTTCCATCATTGTCATCAAGCTAGAGAGGCTGTACCTGTAGCACTGCCCTCATTACCCATAGTGACTGGTACTCACCCATTGCAGTGTGGCATACGGGTCCTGCAAGGATAGTTCTCAGCCTTGGTTTTGAAACAAGCACGAGATGTTAAAAAATTCTCAAAGCAATTCATCTTTATTTTTTAAAAACCAAATACCCCAAAATAAAAAACCACTGACTCATCCATACCAAACTGCACTTTCCAGAGGAAGCATGTCAGCAGACTCAAATGAACAATGACAGAATCCCATGACACCAAAGTCATTCAAACCTGATGCTTTAGAGGCTGACATTCTGAGCTGAAATAGCCACAGGTCACCATTTGGCCTGATTTGGGGCTCTCCTTTCTTTTTAGTCTGCTTGTGTGGTGGCAGAAGACGTGAGAATCTTTCTAGTCTGCAGTCAGGCAGGCTTCTCCTGTTATAGAAAAAATATGAGCATCTAGGCTTGACTTAGCAGTGGGTGAGCTATATTAAGAATCATACCCTGCTCCTTCAAAGTCTAGACGATATATTTGTAGCTCTGGCTTAGCTCAGGGGTTGTGGACCTCAGGGACCAGAGAGCTTTTAGTCCTTACATGGACAAGATGGCTGTGACTCTTAAAAACTTTTCTCATTGAAATTAGCAGACATAATTTGACAGACACTTGGAAAGGATTTGTACCTAATCACATTATGGCCAAAGGCCAGGTCTATAAGTAAATTCTTTTTAAAATCCTGGGCTTCAGGAAATATAGGTTGAAGTTGAAAGTGGGACATGTTGAAATTAGGATATTAAAAATATTATTTAAAACCAGGAGGTAGCCGGGCGTGGTAGTGCGTGCCTGTAGTTCCAGCTCCTTGGAAGGCTGAGGCAGAAGGATTGCTGGAGCCCAGCAGGTCGAGGCTGCGGTGGCTGGGAGTGTGCCACTGTCCTCCAGCCTGGGCGACAGAGTGAGACTCCAACTCAAAAAAAAAGAAAAAAGAAAAGAAAAAAAGAAAACCAGGAGGCTGATCCCTGGTAGAGGACAACTCTTCCTTGATTAGCCAGTTTTGGGCCTTTTCTTGTTCCTTATTTGTTCAAACTCCAGGCTCTCCATAACGTGGATGTTTGCAGTTGCTCCATGTATAAGTTTCAGCACTCTACAGACTGATCACCTGAAGACTGAAGGGACGGAGGAAAACATGTTCTGGCAATTCCACCTGGTTCAAAGGATAAGTACTTATTTTAATCCTCAAAGTAGAAAAAGCATACAGAGGCAGTCTAGAACAATCACTGTCACCCTTCCAATTTCTGTGTTGATGACACCAAATAACAGATGCAAAAGACATAATTTTAAAAAATGAGAAAGACTTTTCTATGATTCATTAAAGTAGTAGGAGTATTCTGTCAGGAAAGTTTAGAACCATTTATCAGTTGTTACCTAAAATTCAGCATTCAACTTTAATTATGCCTAGTTAGGAATTAAGCAAAACAAAGTATTTTAACACCACCAGCTGCTACAGATTGAAACAGTTTCACAGTTGAAATTTTTATTTAATTTTGTTTTGCTCTTTTTTTTATTATGTAATAAATCCCTTTCTTAACAGATTAAATGTCATGGAAACTAAAACCTAATGACATTAGTCAGCTAACCCATCTGCCCCAACCCTCTTAAACACCTAGGAATAAAGCACACTAATATGGTCATAAGTCAGTCTCCTAAGGGAAGAAGATCAAGGCTAGACTTTCTCCTTTTTCAGAGCCCCTGAGGGGCAGCAGAATCCTTATATAAGTTAGGTTTTGATGGCATTTCTCTCTCTATTTCTCTCTTCATTATTTTCAGTGCCTAACACTGGACCAGAAGAAAGTGGCCTCACATAACCCTTATCTAATTACCCTTTCCCAAAAAGAAGAGATCAGTGATAGACTGTGTGGGTCAACTTAAAAAAAGAGGTGAGCACACTTCTGGTGTATAGGAGACAATGAAGTCCCATGCTTGTACCTAATCAGTGGGCATCAACATTGTGAATTCAGAACATCATAAAGACACAGGCCTGCCCATGTGAAGCTTTCATTCTAATATAAGGAGAAATCATGTCAGCACATGATTGGTGAAACATAACAATTACTGTGAGGGTAGAAGGCAGAACAGAGTATAGGAAGAGGAGCAGGTATTAGCTAGATTAGCCAATTTCTCAGCATTGAAAGAAAAAAGTGATTTTTAGGAATGAAATAAAAGAAAAATTCGATCCAGTTTTCTCTGTGTCAATAACAATATGGAAATCCAGTTGATTTTGTCAACTTAGAAAGCAGTAAGTCACCATTACCTGTTTAACTGAAATGACCTAAAAGAACAAAAATGGTTAAACACAACCCAATAACTGAATAAGAGACAGTCTGAATCTCTGCACTAACTCTGATCCAATTCCGTCACTCATTGCTACAGCTGGGCAGGGCTCCACGTGAAAATTAAGCAGTGGCAAAAAAATTTTTTAAAAAGGCAGCATAGGGTGACAGCCTCTAAAAACAACAACTTGTCCCTAAACTTGAAACCCATCAATAAACCTCCTCAAATCCATCTGCACAACAAGCACCATGTTTTAAAGAGGCTCACTCTCCGCAAATTTGAATCAGCCAACAGAAGACAAGCATGCCAACTTCAGTGACTCTGCATTACTCTCTAGGTTGCCAAATTGAGGCAGAAGCACATCCATGAGCTTTCTAGAATGTCTACAGTGTCATGGGTTGTCTATATTCTTTCACTCAGCCCAGTTTCAGTAACCTCACAGTCCATTCAATACAGAATCAGATCAGAGCACATGCCAACCACAGCCACGGGCTCCTTTCTCTCCCCAAGTTCAGACACGGTGCTGGCTGACGAAGGAGATCTTTCACTGAAAACACAAACACCAAAATCCAGTGTGTGTCAGATGTGTTTGGGGTAGCAATCCCTTTACCATAGTTTGTTTAAAAGAGCAGGTCTTCTGTACTGATAACAACTGGCAAAACAACCTCAACATATGCTCTGCCTAGATAATGCAGGAGGTTCTCAAACCTTTCCAGCAAGTGAGAGAGTTTAGCAGGAGTCAGAGAGATTGAAAGGAGTTGTACATTCCATTGGCTTCTGTAAACCAAGAGTGAAGGAGATAATTAAGGTTTCAAATAATCCAGTTTCTCAGTTACCAAAAGTGCCAAGACTTCCTCTTATGACAGAGGCCGAGGCCTCAGTTTAATTCTTTACCCATTTAGGAAAAAAAAGTCCAGCTTACTGCCACATTCATTTTATTTTACATACACACACTCTTGGAGGCTGAAGCAAATCTGACTGGTTTTCAATGTGAAAATAAAATAGGATAACTGTTCTTAGAGTTAGTTATAAATAGAATTTGTCTCTAATCCTAATGAGAATTACAAAAAAAAAAAGAGAGAGGAAAATTAGAAAATTAAAAAATAATAGTAGCCAGGTTCGAGACCCACCTGGGCAGTGAGACCTCATCTCTACAATAAATCAAAAAATCAGCCAGGCATGGTAGCGCATGCCTGTAATTCCGGCTACTTGGAAGGCTGAGGCGGAAGGATCGCCAGAGCCCAGCATGTCGAGGCTGCGGTGGCCAGGAGCGGCCACTACACTCCAGTCTGGGTGACAGAGACTCCAACTCAAAAAAAAAAAAAAATAGTAATTCTCTTTTCAGTAATTTTGTAATTCTCTCTCCCTCTTTTTTAATCGTCGGGTAAATACTGCAGCCACAAGCACAGCTGCCAAGTATCCTTGGGTTAAACAGGAAAAGGGTTAAGCTCCTCTCTGCTGGCTGGCCCTTGTGCTTGGGAGGCTGAGGTCACACTCTGGAATCAGTGAGGGACTGTCCATTCTTATTTTTACAGTCTGTACTATGACAACCAGGAATTCTCTTGGATAAGGCAAAAGTTCCTTAATAATATGCCTATGGCATTTTTCTTTTCTTTTTGTTACCGTATTGCCCAATGAAAACAGCCTCCTTCCAATCTCATGGAGTTTGCAGACTAACTTCTAGAAGAACAAAAATGGAACTGGATCATTCTGAGAACTATGTTGTAGAAAGGAAATGTTCTACTTTAAAGAGCACACATTTAGGATAGAACTTGGGGTATATCTTATTTGATCATAGAAATCAAAGAAGGGACAGGAAAAATTATAAAAAACAGCAGAGTGAGTTACTTAGTTTCTGTCCCATCTCCACTCTTCCGTGTGAGACATTTGGCTTAGCAATTAGTTTTATTTTTGACCCTCACTGTTTAACTTTAAATCTTAGCAGAGAAAAAGAAAGACTACAAAGTGAATAAAATTAGGGAATGTAAAGGCAAGAAACAGTTATCACCAGTTTCTGGATTTTCAAATAGTTTTCTTAACAGAAATGCACTCAGATCTAGGGAACAGCCTTAAATTTAAAGTGAAAGTGAGAAAAATGTGGCACATTAAGACAGCAGGTAGCTGGAAAGAAAGGACAGAGGCATTTAAATAGTGAGGTTTACCTGAGAGTGACCACATTTATAAGGAAGAGAATCCATGAAATACATCAAGTAGGCTGGTTCACAGAGTACCACGAAGTTGGGCAATCGCAGTTTTCATGCTGATTCTACCTGTACCATCCTGGGTCACCTGGGGCAAAGAAGTAGATTTATCTTCCTTGGAGATGGGGGAGCCAGGAGAGGACAGGACAAAGGAAGAGAAAAATATGACTCAGTTTTAAAATCAGGACCTTGTAGGTTATTTGGTAAAGTGTTAAGATGTCTGTTAAATACTTTGAGTCCCTAGGAAACAAATCAGAAGCAAAATAATAACAACATAAAATAAAAACACTGAACATCAGAGAATTGAAGGGAAGATGAACGGCCATTGAAAACCAGTGACACCAATCGTCCAGGTCATCAACAGCTTTCTGCTGCTCCCCACCCCACGTTCTGATGTGAACCTTTTTGCCTAGAAGGAGCCTAGAGAACAGCCTGCTAGGGCAAGAGAGCTAGCACTGGCTCTCATCCACAACTGCCACATCCCCGTTTACCCAGAACTGATGTGAGGGACACTACAAGTGAGGAGTAGTCAGAATATACATTTTGGTACACCTTCCATCTTGAGAGAAAGAGATTTAAACCAGTAGAATAATACATTGGTTAAAGTACATCTGACGATAATAACAAAGATGCATTGACCTATAAAAAGTCATTTAATGTATATTCCAGATGGCCAATACAAGCTGGTTAGGTAATTAGCCCTTGAAGAATTCTTTTATAGTCATATAAAAATGTTTTGTCTTGTTAAAAAAAGAAGTCAAGTCTAGTCAAAACATATCCACCAATAGGCTTGCATTTTTTCCCCACTTGGTTTGCAGATGATTAAAATACATACATATGCATCTCTGAGCATAACTCTGTCCATTAGCTAATCAATTTTGGCAATACACTGCACAGAGGTATACCACCATTGGTTTCTGACATCAAGTTAGCTTTAAGCTTATTGGCTATTCCAACAACTGGAGGCAGCTTGGAACCCAGTCCCTGGAAAGCATTTGGAGGATTAACCACCCGTTTCCCTGACACCTTGTCTATGGTGGTGAGAGGTCTGGGTGCAGACTTGCTAATCCAAGGGTGTCTTAGTGCTTGAGCTGGGGTTAAGCGGGCAGAGGGGTCCCAGTGAAGACATTTTTTCAAAAACTCTATAAACAAGTAGTCATCACACCCCTTCAGTGCTGTCGCCCAGTCTTTGCTGCCTGGGGGACCCCGCTTTTTACCCCTTCGTGAGCGACCCCCCATCAACACAACCCTCCCATCTGGCTGAGTGGTCACGGAGCAGTAGCGAGGTAGGCCCTTGGAGTTAATAAAGTACTTGGCACGTTTGGATTGCTCCAAAAGTTTTGGTGGTGGCATCCCAAGAAGCTCCATCATGCAGGCCAACTGGTCTCCTTCATCCTCTCCGGGGAAGAGAGGCTGTCCTGTTAAAAGCTCTGCAAGAATGCAGCCAAAACTCCATATGTCAATAGGCGTGCTATAGCGGCTTCCTAAGATGATCTCTGGAGCTCTGTAGAATCGAGACTGGATATATGTGTAAAGTTTCTGGTACTCAAAACAGCTGGACCCAAAGTCAATGACCTTGGTGGAGCTGCGTCCATGGTGTTTCAGGAGAATGTTTTCTGGCTTCAGGTCACAATGAATAATCCTATTTTTGTGAAGAGCATCCAAGGACTGCAAGATGGATTGAGCAAACTTGCGTACTAACTGGACGCTAAAACCCTGAAACTTGTTTTTTTTAATCAGCTCATAAAGGTCTATGCTCAGCAATTCAAAAGCCATGCAAACATGGTTCCGGAATGTGAAACTTTCCAGCATGTGGATAATATTCATGCTACCAGTTTTATCCTGTTTTTTAAGATGCTCCAAAATCCGGATCTCCTCTGCTGCTTGACGATGGAAGCGCTTCTCATTGCGTACCATTTTTAGGGCCACATACTGTCGGAGTTTGTGATCATAGACCCGGGCCACCTGCCCAAAACTGCCCTTGCCAATAATTTTCAGCACCTCATAGCGATAAGCTAGATGGTCTCGAGGTACATGTAGATAGGCTCCATCTGCATCATCATAGCCCCCATTATTTGGCCCACCAATGACTCCATGTCTTTTTTTGGCATTTGGACCCACAAAGTAAATTTCAGGATAATTGATGATTTCCAGCTTCTCATAGGCAGTGAGGTGGTGTTTATATTGCTTCAGGGCTTGTTCTGGAGTCAGAGGCACCACTTTGGGTGCTTTGGGTGAGCCACTAGATTTTCCTATATTCAAGCTATCTGAATTTTTACCCTGAGAAAAAGTAGGAGAGCATTTTTCAGAATTGTTGATGCCATCTGACTTAAGAGTATCGGATCTTCTGTTGCCAAATTCTTGAAACAGCTGTTCTACCTTCATCTCACCTCCATTCAGAAAGTGCTGAGTATGATCTCTTGTTAGCTGCTCAGTGGTGATCTATAAGAGAAAAAAATGAATATAACGTGAAAGTCACTAAAAACATTAGAAAGATGAAAGGATCTTCCCTCCTCTTACTGAATAACAAAATTTAACCAGTCATGCTTACTTTAAGGTTAAAGTGACTCAATAGGGAGACTCAAAAAAAGCAAGAGTTTCTAGAGATTTGTGTTATATTAATTCTCAGACTCCTTGAATATTATGACCACCCCAATCCCCCATACAGGGGAGGACCCAAAGAGAACCAAAATTATCTTTTAGAGGGTGGGCTCCCTGTAGTACAGGGTTCCTCCACGAGGTGTTTTAGGAACCTGTCAGTATCAGTGTACCAGCTAGCATTGTTGAGTGGCTGCAATCAGCTTCAGTGAATTTTTTTTTAGAGAGTCTTTCAACACGTTTGCCAATTTCGTGATGGGTAACTTATGAGTACACCAGCCCACACCAAACTGTGTTAAGCAGTTGTTGATAAAAAATACCATGACCCCCCACCCCACCATCCTTATACACTTGATCTCGCCCCATGCAACCTTTTTTTGTTTCCCCAGATGAAAAAAAGTCCTCAGTGTGGAAGAGGTGAAACAAAAACTGGCAGAAGCACTAAAAGGCATCAAAATGGACAAGTTCAAAAATTGTTTTGAGCAGTGTAAAAAATGTCTCAATAGGTATACTGCATCAAATGGAGAGTACTTCAAAGATGACTGAAGTTTAGACATGTAAGAATAAACACACAATTTTTTTTTTTTTGAGTTGGAGTCTCACTCTGTCACCCAGACTGGAGTGCAGTGGCCGCTCCCGGCCATCGCAGCCTCGACCTGCTGGGCTCCGGCGATCCTTCAGCCTCAGCCTTCCAAGTAGCTGGAACGACAGGTGTGTGCTACCATGCCCGGCTAATTATTGTGTTGTGTTGTGTTATATTGTAGAGATGAGGTCTCGCCAAGTTGCCCAGGTGGGTCTCGAACCCACAGGCTCAGGCAATCCACTTACCTTAGCCTCCCAAAGCGCTGGGATTACAGGCTGAGCCACCGAGCCCGGCTACAATTTTTTATAAATAAATTCCAGGGTTTTTTTGTGTGTGTGTCCCTTCATATATGCCTGAGAATCCTTGCACTCTCTATCAACTCAAATCCTACACTTCTTCAAGGCCCAATTCAAGTCTTCTCTCTTCCACTTAGAACTACTAGGAGCCCATACTAATTAATCTCACATCTTAAATGCAGCTTTTCAAGACCATACCACATAATTTAGAACTTGATTATATAGACATTGTCTTACATTATTAATTGTTTCAAGTATCTCCCCAAATCTTAAGGGCATATAGCAAGGATCAAAATAATGCATAATTAAGTATAAACAGTAAGGTACTATTAAGTAACAGAATCAAGATTTGAACCCAGGTCTTCCGACTCCCAGTCCAGGCCTCTCCCTCTCTGAGAGGGCTAAATGCTAGCTACGGCCTGGAATCAACCAAGATCTCATCAACTACTCCCAGGTTCCCCTATAAATTATTGCAGGCTTCTAACTCTGTTCATTGAGTCATAAGAGCTCTAAGCCAGAGAGAACTCTTGAGATCATCTAGGCCAATTCTTCAAGTACCCAAGAAATAACCGTGAGACTCCAAGGCCCCGGGGTACTTCTTGTAACCCCACCCCCCCCAAGGCCTATTTGATAAAGGAGTACTACTCCTCTCCTTTTACTAAATTTTGCATAACCTTTTCCTGGAAGGAGCAGTAACATACAGAAGGAAGCTCTACATATTCTTCTTTGAATTTAAACAAGATTCTTTAAAATAAGATGAAGGAAAAGATGAGACAAACTCTTAGGAAACACTTAATATTAAAAACAGGGCAACTTTGTGAGACAGCAGATATGTTAACTGGCTTGACTGTTGTAATTATTTCACTATGTATATCGAATAATGTATACCTTAGATATATACAATTTTTAAAAAAGAAATAAAAACATTAAGAAGGGGCTGAAGCCGGGCTGGGTGGCTCAGCCTGTAATCCCGCGCCTTTGGGAGGTTGAGGTGAGTGGATTGTCTGACCCTGCGGGTTCGAGACCCGCTGGGCAACGAGACCTCATCTCTACAATAAATCAAAAAATCAGCCGGGCGTGGTAGCGCATGCCTGTAATTCCGGCTACTCGGAAGGCTGAGGCGGAAGGATCACTGGAGCCCAGCAGGCGAGGCTGCAGTGGCCGGGAGCGGCCACTGCACTCCAGTCTGGGCGACCGAGTGAGACTCCAACTCAAAAAAAAAAAGAAGGGGCTGAAGCTGGACTCGGTGGCTTAGCCCATAAACCCAGCACTTTGGGAGGATGAGGCGAATGAATTGCCTGAGCCCGCGGGTTCGAGATCCGCCTGGGCAACTTGGCAAGCCCTCATCTCTACAACAAATCAAAAAATTAAGCCGGGCTCGGTGGCTCAGCCTGTAATCCCGTGCCTTTGGGCGCTGAGGTGAGTGGATTGCCTGAGCCCACGGGTTCGAGACCCACCTGGGCAGCGAGACCTCATTCTACAACAAATCAAAAAATCAGCTGGGCGTGGTAGCGCATGCCTGTAATTCCGGCTACTAGGAAGGGCTGAGGTGGGAGGATCGCCAGAGCCCAGCAGGTTGAGGCTGCGGTGGCCGGGAGCGGCCACTGCACTCCAGTCTGGGCGACAGAGTGAGACTCCAACTCAAAAAAAGAAAAAAAAAAAGAAAGGGCTGAAAAGAAAAACATGTTAAATCTGTTGTTAAAAAACAAAAGTAGTCTGGGATACTTAAAAAAATCTGTTTTTTTCAATGAACCCTAAAGAACTATCTCCTTTATCTGTTTGGTAATTTCAGACAGCCTCTAACATCAGGGGAGCTGATTCCAGAGTAGCTCTAAGCTACAGTTACAATCTCTAAAAATATACGCTAAAAAGTGGTCGAACCTTTTAAAAATAGAATTTTAACATAACCTAAGCAAACAAAAATGGTATTTATATATTACCAAAAATAAATAATAAAAACTAATATAAAAAAGAAAACAACAGGATAAAAAGATAAAAACAACAAAAAAGATTCAAAAAGTAACTGTTGACATATCTCAGACAGCTCCCCTAATCTAGTTATCAAAGTCCCGCTTGCATCTTTTAAAAGTCAAGTAAACAATTTAAATATTTATAGAGCATTTACGGTTACATTATGTATTATATGAACGTAAACAAAAATGAAGCAGCCAGTTTAACTGTAGCCAAAGCTTGGTATTTAGTCTTAAAAAAAAGGAGCCAGATATGAATCAAGTATAGTCTTTCTGATACCAAAATAGAGAAGTATCACTAGTCAAGAAAATAAACAGGGCTGGGCTCGGTGGCTCAGCCTGTAATCCCAGCACTTTGGGAGGCCGAGATGAGTGGATTGCCTGAGCTCACGGGTTCGAGACCCGCCTGGGCAACTTGGCAAGACCTCATCTCTACAATAAATCAAAAAAAGTTAGCCGGGTGTGATAGCGCGAGCCTGTAGTTCCAGCTACTTGGAAGGCTGAGGCAGAAGGATCGCTGGAGCCCAGCAGGTGGAGGTTGCGGTGGCCGGGAGCGGCCACTGCACTCCAGTCTTGGCGACAGTGAGACTCCAACTCAAAAAAAAAAAAGGAAATTAAATACTTTGCTAAAATGCAATATGACATTGTTCTTATCAGTAATTAAGTCAAATAACTGTTCCTGTTATCAGGGATGAAAAAACAGAAGCAGGTCATATCCATTCATCAAATATCCATGAACACTTAGGTGTTCTTAAAGCACTACAATCTATATATTAGGCTGAACTAAGGATTTATAATTGTATGATTTTAGTTAGATTGACATAACAAAATTGAACAAATGCATACATCTTAGCCAGTTTTTCTTAAAATTTTTGCTATCTAACTTTTAATGTGTCTAAATATTTACTGCAGTCTTTGGCACACATCCTGAAGAAATATGAAGTCAGAAGGCGTGGGCTGGGGTCCTCTAAGCTATATTATTTAAAAACTGTGGGTCCTTGGCCAGGAAATTTGAACTTTTCTTCACTTTAGTTTCTTTATCTATAAAATGTGGATAATAATATTATATCTACTTGCAGGATGTTGTGTGAACCAAATTATAATTAATGATGTATGTGAAAGACCCTCACGAATTATAACATATTTTTAAAACACTGGCTACAATGGCAAAATTTTCAAAATATCATACAGTTTAAATTTCTATACACGCTCCCCTCCCCACCTGATGTATCTTTTCTCCCTTTGATGGTCTCCTTCCACCAAGAGTCTAGCACTAAACAGCTCTTCTGCTCAACGAGGGCCTCCATAATAGGCCTTCCCTTAGGATGCATGGAAATGCCTCATCCACTCCCCCCACATGAAACCTGCTTTCCACTTGCTATAATTTAATGTGCAACCTCTCCAGGGATATTTTAACTTCAACAGAATATCAACGACTTAACCCAACAGAATGCCTCTCTAGGAGCTGTAGTCATCAGTGACAATCCAGTAGGAAAGGTATTTGTGGTCCAGGGTCTGTCCCTGGGAATTTCAACCACTCTGCCTACATGTAAGTCTACACTGCTCTGAAGGTCTTCATTTCTGTTTGTCATAAAGAGAAGTTCTCAGGTACAGAACATTAATAAGAACAGATACATTCCGAACTTTAATTTCCATAGAACTGTTACACTAATATTAAAGACGCCGTTTGGATTTCCTGACTTGTGGTTTTTCCTTAAAGAGCCTAAATCTCTCTCCCTGCAACTTAAGTCTTACTTTGTCCTTGGCAACTACACAGAAGTGTCCAAATTTCATGTTTGAGCCCTCCAGATACGTAAAGGGGCTGTCTTGCCCCTGTTCCACCATTGTGTAGGTTTCCCATCCCTACTACATCGTCCTTACCTCACCCAACAATTCTCAACATCCCTACTACATCGTCCTTACCTCACCCAACAATTCTCAACATAGTCTGCACGTTATGTCTCTCTTGAAGTGTGGCTTCCAGAACAGAATATGCTACTTCAGGTATAATCCACCAGGGAGATTATCATTGCCAATGAATCTGGAGAATTCCAAGAAGCAACTTTTACACCTAAGGAGGGGCTCTCTTCTTAGCTTTCTTTCCTTTCCTCTAAATAACTCAAATACTGGCCTGAATCAATTATATATCAAGTTGGCTGTGCTAATTTAAAGACTTCCTTCCACTGTTCTAGGAAAACCTGCACTGTTCACACATGTTAAAGTGTAATAGTTATAAAACACTATATATTATAGTCTAAGGTTATTATCATAATAACCAAGTAATGCATATAATCCAGCCAACTTTGAATCAAAGTTAAAATGAACTTTAAGTCAGATGTTATCACATCATCCCAATTGCAAAAAAGTTCCTATATAGATATGATGACTGGCGGCCAGTAGCCAAGAAATCTGATGGTCAACACAAGGGATATATAGTTGTGGAGTTCTTAGAGGTTTTTATATACTAAAGAAATAAAGTTGCAAAGGAATGAAAAAAAATCCCCCACTGTACGCCAGAAAAGAGATTAAAAATAGGATGAATGGGCTTCCAAATATTTTTAGCCCATGCTTTATGTATTATTAGAGTTGTGAAAAGCTTGATTTTAAGCAAAAACTGATGAAAACCTAGGAAGGATCATGAAAAATACAACTGATGTTTTTCCGTATATATAAACAATTTCACATCCTAAACAGAAATGTGAAAGATAAGTGTTACAAATTAGTCTATTCAATTATTCAATTTGTTCATTGTACAACATAAGCAGCACATTTTTTTATTTTTTTGAGTCAGTCTCACTCTATCATCCAGGCTGGAGTACAATAGCAAGATCACAGCTCACCACAGCCTCTACTTCAGGGGTTCAGGTAATTCTTCTGCCTCTGCCTTCCAAGTAGCTAGGATACAAGCGTATACCACCACACCCAGTTAATTTATTTTTTTAGAGATGAGGTCTTGCTATATTGCCCAGGCTGGTCTCTAACTCCTGGCCTCAAGTGATCCTCCCACCTCAGCCTCCCAAAGCACTGGGATTACAGGGGTGAGTCACAGGATCTGGCAATCAAATTGTTTTATCAAGTTTTATTCGTGATCTATCTATTAAGTGGCTCTCTTTAGCATACTAATAAGCTAGGACTGCATTCCTATCTTGCAGGGGGAAAGAATCTGCAGATCTAAAAATTCTGGGATTTTTCTGATCCTTGTTTTTATAATACCCAGTATATATCATCCTCTATAAAAATAAGCATTATCTACATAAAAGTAGCATATTATTTTTTTTCCTAGTGCTATATATTTATCCTAGTGGAAACTGAAAGAAATAGGTAGGCTCCAAATCAAAATCATTCTGAAAAGCTAAATTTGTACCACAAAAATTGTTAGTTCAAAATCAGGAGAAATCAAAAGGAAACAAAAGAGTTTGGATTGTCAGTGATATCTAACTGTACCTTGAATATTAAACAGAACTTCCTCATTTCCAAGACAATTAGAGCACAAGGAATTACTTCCTTTACTTACATTTAGTCTTCTGGGTAGAGCTGGTTCAGAAGGATTGCAGAGGACATTTGAACAGGGTGGGCATTTGGTTTCATCTATCATCATGAAGGTATCACAGACACCATCCCCCAATCTAGTTCAAAGGATTACAAATAAAATCTGTCAGTAACTGAAGAATATAAGTTTGTATTTCCAAAATATCCCATATTTTAACTGCTTCATATCTGCCACAAGGAACAATAATAGAAATAAATGTCTACACTGCATTTTGGCATGGAATACAAACAATTGGGGTATTTGGCAGAGGAATAGAGAAAACCCAGTTTTTCTTTTTAAAGGAGGGACAGCATTTCTGTTGGTATTTTAAAATAGTTAAAACAGGTCTTACTTTCTGAATATTGCTTTTTAAAAAAAGGACTATCCAAAGGATCCCACTTAGCTTACTACTTGAAAAGGAAAGCTAGTTGGAATCTGAAGAATAAAAACCAGACAGAAAAAAGTGACAGAGGTAACTGCTTTTGCAAAGTCAGAGACTGGAATTCAAATCCCAGCTCTAACACGAGGTGTGCTTTCTTCCCCTCTGAGCCCCATGTTAATAGGAAGAACAGCTCCAGTCTACACTCTTCTGGGTCTTACAGGTAAGAAATAAAAGGCTTTTAAAGGCTGTCTTCTCTCATTTACTTACTTATCTTAGATGCAATCTACCTAACTTGTAGAAAAATACAGTGAATACTACAGCAAACACACAAAGGATGTTCTAAATTACACACAAAGGATGTTCTAAATGTAATGAATGTATTTTCCCCCCATTTTCTGGTGGATACTGGAGGCAAAATGCTCAATGTTTAAGAATTATTTCTCTGTTCTTTTTTTTTTTTTTGAGTTGGAGTCTCACTCCGTCACCCAGACTGGAGTGCAGTGGCCGCTCCCGGCCACCGCAGCCTCGACCTGCTGGGCTCCA
>NW_007246026.1:252383-259388 GCF_000164805.1 Carlito syrichta
AGATTGTAGAGATGAGGTCTCGCCAAGTTGCCCAGGCGGGTCTCGAACCCGCGGGCTCAGGCAATCCACTCACCAGCCTCCCAAAGCGCTGGGATTACAGGCTGAGCCACCGAGCCCGGTTTCATTTCTCTGTTCTTTAACACTGTGGCTCCACCATTGCAAGCACAAAAGGAGAGGATTTATTTAATCCACAAGATGGCCTTGAATAATGCATTTCATCTACTACCAAGAACAAGGATTTCCCAGCTACTCACATCAGCATTTCACTGTATCATTTTACATGATACACCATGAATACAACAATGACCATGTTGCAGGGGAATAATTTTTTAACGTCTTTTAAAATACCCTGGAATATCTGAGTCGCCTTTAAAAACTGTTTTGTGAAATGAGTTCTAGAGTTTTCTTGATTTATTTGTCATAAGAATACAAAGAGTGAAAACAAAACCACTATAAATATCTTTTAAGATGTTCTCTTTGTAAAACCATGCTTACGTTCCGATAGAATTATTTCTGGTCGGGAACCCCTTCACCGACTAGAAACCAAATATTCTGCATGCGACGGACCCTTTGCCATAAACCTGATAAAACATACGGGGACAGGCTTCCGCGTTTACGGAGAAATACAGACACAGAAAACCTGCAAGATTTCCTGACTAACAGCCACAGGACATTAACAACAAGAAGTCCTCATGCAAATAAAGCAGGGAAAGGGGATCTGTTTTCTCTATTTAGTTGTAAAATACGATGCGAGGTGGGGAATCCCTCAAAATAGGATCCGGAAAAAGCCCTACCCGGCACAGCAAATAATTTGCACGACCAAAGCCAGACCGCACCCCACAGCAAAGCCCCACGAGTTCAGCTCTCGATTATCTGCTCTAAGCAACAGGGTTTATTTCAAAGGCATTGCTTCCTTGGCTTTCCCAGTTTGCGAAAAGGCCCCATAAAAAGTCACAGGTTTTCGGAGTCCCTTACCATATACCCCCGATCTAGGATTTCAGAGATAATCCAGGGGTGGAAATTCTTCCTCTAACTCCGCTCAAGCCCCCGCCCCCGTTCACGGTCGGCTCCGGGGGGAGGTAGATGGACGGGGGGGGGCCGGTCCGGGAAAGTAGTAAGACCCCTGCCTTCGTCCCTCCTGCCGAGGGCTCGCTCAACTTCCAGCCTAGGCCTTCCCCGCCCCCCGGCTTCGCCGGCCAGCTCCAGCCTCTCACTCGGGCGTCCCTAGCCCGCTACCCCGCGGCGCCGTTACCTCCGCTGCTGGGGCGGGAGTCCGGCCCCCGACGGCCCCGCATCCTTCCGCCCAGGCCCGCGAGCTGTGCCTCCCATCTGCTAGCTCGGGACCCCCGCGGGGGAGGGGCGGCGGTTGGAGAGTCCAGAGGGTCCGGCGTGCCACGTCCACCTGCGCTGAGATTGCTGCCTCCAGGGCGCGACGCTTCCCCGGGGACTCCCGGCCAGACGCTGCAGCTCCGCGCGCCTTCGCTCCAGACTGGCCCAGACGGGGAGGAGGAGACGCAGCTGCAGGGGCGGGAGGGGGAGCGAGCGGCCTGGTTGCCTAGCAACCGCGGCACGCCCCGGGACACGCCTCTGCGCAACTACGCGGTGACGCACAGGGGCGGGGTCAGGGGCCAGGCCCCACGGCGCGGTATTCCGCGCGGCCCCTGGAGCAGGCGCGGGAGGTTGGAAGTGAGGAGCCCGCGGCCTCCGCTGTCCGGATTGGCGGGCGGCGACCTGGGGGCGGGGAGAAAGGCTCTGGCGGAGGGTGGGTGAAAGTAACAGCACGCGATTTCTGTCTCAGCTGCCCAGTGTCCCTTAAGTAGCACGTTGCAGCCTGAGCTCCAAAACCTTCCGTTGCGCTTCGATATGAATTTAAAACGAATGAAAACATATATGTATTGTTTTAGAGTTTTCCAGTACGGGGGCGGCTCTCTGGAGAGTGATGATAAGCCCATTCATTGACGCTGTACTTGCACTTATCAACATTATTTTCTCTCACAACCATACCAGGTGACATCCATTTTTTACAGACTTAGCTAGGATCCAGAATTGAAACTGAGGTTTGGCTGACGGCCCTGCAACAGCGTGCCACAGATGGTAGAGCTCAAAGAGCCACTTTATGGATGAATAAACTGAATCCAGAGGAAACATGCTTCCTTATGCTCAAGTGGCGAAGCCTCAACTGGAAGTTGCAAATGTCCAGGCTTTCTTCAACAGCACCGGGTCCCTTGGAAGGCCCTTCCTTTCTTTTTCCTGAGAATATGTTTGTTTGTTTGTTTTCTTTTCTGAAAAGTTAAGACATCTCAGTGATACCAATGTTAAGCAGATTTCGATAGCTGGAACAAAAGTGAGGAGCAAGGAGGTTAAAACACACGAACACGAGAGTTGTTTTCTTGAGTGTGACATCCCATTGGATTTATTAAACCTGCGAAGCACGAGGCTGGCTGGAACCTCCAGAAGAGAACCAAAACTTCTCAAAATGACGAACTAGGGCGCCACCTGGTGGAACTTGGGGACTCATCATAGTCCCAAGTCAGCATAGCACACAGTCCTATAAAACTTGAAATTTTCATCCAAGACTTATTTCTATGCAACTAAAAGTCGTATTCCCTGTTCTCATACTTCCAAGTAAAAATGACCCTAAAGAGCTAAAACTATATACATTAAGAATCTGTCTCTTTGGGGAACTCTTTTATTTGTGATTAATGTTGTTTAAGCCTCTCTATGATATAAATGAAAAGATTTTCTTCCATGGTGATTTTTTAAATTTTCGAATTTTATAAATAAACGTTTTCTTCTTGCCTGTCCCTCCCCCCACCCTGCAACCAGAACAATACTGCCTTCATAGGTGTTTGTATTTGGGCTCTTATGAAGCTTTTGCTTGAAGAAAGAGTTCCATGGCAACAAAAAGTTCGGACTAGATTGTTGCTGAAGTTCCTTCCAGCTCTATGATTGCAAAATTCTATTAAATAATCCCTGTTCTTATGTGGACACCACAGCCCACTTTACTGCCCTAAACATTTGAATGGGACTTGCCCTCACATGTTTTCTTACCTCATTCTGAATCACGACTCTTGAGAGGATTGCATCCTCGGTCTGTGTTGAAGACACATCTTCCAGAGCCAAGTTGAACCATTTCTGCTCCGTTTCTTGCCCGTAAGGTGGGAAATACAGAGGCCCCCTTTGTCTTTTCCCTGTTGTTCCCATGGTCAAGGGAGCTGAAGATGCTTGTGTTTCAAAATCACCTTGAAGGTGCTGATGTTTCACAAATCTCTGGCCTTAGTGACCCAATGTTTCTTCAAAGAGCCCCTGTTTCATAACAGTATGTCTGGGTTAAAGTTCAATACAGGATCTAGCAGAAGCCTCCACACCCCCACTAAGTAGCTGCCCTGTGCCCTCCAGCTCCTAAGCAGCCTCCACACCATCCGTGCCCTTTCTTCTCCTCATATAAGAGTAGTTCAAAATCACCGCTATCTTTCTATATGTAGTTAAAACCAGATTTGCCCACCATGGATTAGCAGCGGTCATATAACATGCCTGTCTGTCCTTTGAAATCAGTTCTAAGACAACTGCAAAATAAGGGACCTGCCAGTTCTAATACAAAAACAAAATAAGGAAACAAAAAAACCCACTTTTTTTCTTAAAAAAACACTAGAACATTCAGAATGTGATCACAGCAGTTTCAAATGCACAGATTAAGAAAAAGTCCCCTATGGCTGCATTTACCTGGAATATTGTGATGAAACAGCTGTTGGTGGCTTATGACAAGCTTGAAATTGTCTCTTGGTACAAATTTCTTTATAGAAAAATATGCCATGATGGGTACTATGATACATACATCATAAAACTGAAATGCATTTTTAGAAAGATCATTTGGAGGGAAACTGTAAAACTCTCTTTTCCCCAAGCTATAATGACCTCAAATTCACCTGTGATCTTGAAACAAGAACTTGCTATTTTTTCAGAAACATAGAAATCTAGCTCACTGAAACACTAAACCATGTCTTAGTTTTCTGGAGTATCAGAAAATTGTCTCTCATTTGAGCCTCAGGCACCTCTCTCCTGAGATTTGAAAAATGACCCATTAATACTTCTAAATCTTGGCCAGTTGCAGTGACACATACCTGTAATCCCAGCACTTTGAGAAGCCAAGGCAGGAAGATCACTCGAGGCCAGGAATTCAAGACCAGTCTGGGCAATATAGTGAGATCTCATCTCTTAAAATAAAAAAATAAAAGATCATAAAAAATTAGCAGAGTATGGTGGCATGTACCTGGCCCTAGCTACTTGAAAGGCTGAGGGGAGAAGATTGCTTGAGTCAAGGATTTCAAGGCTGCGGTGAGCTGTGATTATATCACTGTATTCCAGCCTGGGTGACAGAGTAAGACCCCACCTCTTAAAAACAAAAAGCAAAACAAACAAAAATAAAAAATACTTCTGAATCTTGAAAACAACAAAAGAAAAGCCCTATCCAGAATGCCTGACACAGTATTACCTTTTCCAGTACTATAGACACTTAGTTCTGTGTCTCCTAAGCCCTGAAAGTTGGTCTCTCAAGCCCCAGAAATATTTTTCTTTTCCTCAAATTTCTGTCACCTCTTTTTGCTTGCTTCCCCTGAGTCAGCATGACAAGTTCCATCCACAGACCCTGCCATATGAAATTACATTTTTTTCTGAAGTCTTAAAACCTAACCAGAACTCCATTTTTTTTTTTGAGTTCGAGTCTCACTCTGTCGCCCAGACTGGAGTTCAGTGGCAGGCTCCTGGCCACTGCAGCCTTGACCCGCTGGGCTCCAGTGATCTTTCCACCTCAGCCTTCCAAGTAGCTGGAACTACAGGTGAGCGCTACCACGCCCAGCTAATATTTTGATTTATTGTAGAGACGAGGTCTTGCCAAGTTGCCCAGGTGGGTCTCGAGCCCACGGACTCAGGCAATCCACTCACCTCACCCTCCCAAAGTTCTGGGATTACAGGCTGAGTCACCGAGCCCGGTCCCAGGACTCTTTCTAATCATCATTACATTTGCTAAGTATTTATCATGGGTCCAAGCACCATCTGAAATTCTTTAATATATTTACTCATTTAAAGCTTGCAGTAGTCCTGTGATAGGTATCATCTCCATTCTAAACTTCAGAAAACAGTCTTAGAGATTAATAACTTGCTTTATGTCACCCAGCTAGTAAATATTGAAGGATATTCAAACCCTGGTCTATTTGACTTAAAAACCTTGACTGCCTATTTTCCCTGAGTCTCACAGTCTGGCCCAGACTAGACCACTGGACCCTTTAAATTCTGTGACATAATTTTCCTTGATCAAAGATTCTAAAATGTGGCAAACAGTTCACATCCTGATTCCAAGAATCTGTGGATATGTCACTTTACTTGGCAAAAGGGGATTTTGCAGATGTGATGAAATCAAAGATCTTGATGGGTCATCCAGATGGGCCTGATGTCGTCACAAGCGTCCTTATAAGATGGAAGGGGAAAGCAGGAGGGTTAGAGGGGAAAATGTGACATGAGAAGCAGAGGTCAGAGAGAGAGAGAGTGATGTGAAGATGCTGTTGTTGGTCTTAAAGATGGAGGCTGGGTCACAAGTCAAGGAATGAAGGTGGTCTCTTGAAGCTGGAAAGGGCAAAGAAATAAATTTCCCTCTAGAAACTTTAGAAGGAACACAGCCCTACCAACACCTTAATTTTAGATTTTGACCTCCAGAACTGTAAGGCAATTAACTTGTGTTGTTTTAAGTCACTGAATTTGTGGTAATTTGTTACATTAAGACTTAGGAACTTTGGGTACTGTGATGGAATATACATGACCACATACTCTTTGCAGCTGGTCCCAGGAAGTGGTGGAAACTATATCCCTACTTGTTGAATCTGACTAGTTGTGTGACTTGCTTGGACGAATAACACGGGACTGGCTTGGTCTTGTGTGATTTAGGAGTTTAGGCCTCAGGCAACTTTACGGCTTCTACTCTTGTACTTCTAGATGCTGCCACCATGTGGACAAGTCTGAGCTAGATTTCTGGAGTCCTCAGCCAACAAGCAAGAGGTCACCCTGCAGAGTTGAGCTGCCAGATGACAGCAGTCACATGAGAACCCAAAGCAAAGCCGGCCAAAGAACCACTTGGCTGGATCCACCCCAAATCAACCGTCATTTGAGAATTCTGAGCAAATAAAACGATTATTTTAAGCCACTAAGCTTTGGGGTACAGCAATAAATAAATGATATGGGTGGATACTTTGGAAAAATACCAATTCCTGCCTATCCTCCAGCCCACCAGAGTTAATGATTAAAAATTTCTTGGAAAGGAACTCTGCCAATCATTTTGCTGTGGCTTTTGTTCATCGGTCAGGTTTGGAAATCACTAGTATAGACTTTGGGTACCAAGTCCTACTGGGTCACCTGGACCTTGGAAGCCCACTACACCTGCCCTATTCATGATACTTGGGCCAAGGACTAGTTCCCTCTTAATCACCTAGTAAATAGGTTAGGACTTTTTCTATTGCAAACATAAGAAAAAAATACCTGTAACTACTTAAAGAAAAGGTACTATATGTATTTTTTACAGTATTTTTAAAGAGCTAAATTTGGGTGTGATGTGTGTCTGTTCTCTAACTAGCAGTTCCAGGTTCAACTCAGTAGAAAAGCTCCCTCAGTCATCCCCAGTCTCACTGTATTTCATTGGCTTTGACTGTGTTCATCCTTGAACCAAATCTGTGACCAGGAAAATGGAATGCTCTGCTTGGTCAGGCCTCAGCCTCCTGGACCTAACAGCAGTTGTCACCTGGAGCACATTGGACATAGTTAGGGAGACAGGGACTCCTCAGAGGAAAGTTGTTATAATGGGTTCCAGAAAAGAGATAAGTGAATATTGGGCAGCAAAAACAACAGATACCCACTAGTGCTGGGCATTGGACATTAGCTTTATCTGTGTATTAAATCTTGAAAGTCGCCAGGCTGGGTGGCTCAGCCTGTAATCCCACGCCTTTGGGAGGCAGAGGTGAG
>NW_007246026.1:259426-338219 GCF_000164805.1 Carlito syrichta
GGATGAGGTGGAAGGATCACCGGAGCCCAGCAGGTCGAGGCTGCGGTGGCCAGGAGCAGCCACTGCACTCCAGCCTGGGCGACAGAGTGAGTCTCCAACTCAAAAAAAAAATCTTGAAAGTCCACATCAGGGTCACCTGGCTACTGGAAATCTTAAAATTCCTGAATCTCAAAAGCGTGGATAACAAACTTTGAGATGCATATCATCATATCACCTGAATGATGGAAGGCAAGTTCCCCTCTGCCTCAAAAATAAATGGCCCCCAAGTTCAGTAAAACAACTCATGAATTACTTTCTGTGAATGATAATGAAAGCCCACACTAGGGGCCCTCCCACTCTGCCTCTGTGTTCCTAGTCCCCTAATTTCATTCACCATTCTGTATTATAATAAATTGAATTGAGGGGTGTTCTAGTCAAGCATCTTTTCCAGGAAGCTAATCCATTAGGGGAGTAAAAATTAGCAGGAAATGTAAGAAGATGATAATTTTGTTTTTTTTTAGATTACATTTATGAAGATGACCATATGTGCCTGGAAGAAATACTTGGATAAGCATCTAGAGAGAAGAGTTGGGGGACAAGGGTAAGGCTTCTAAGAGACATTCCAAAAACATCTGATGACTAAATGGCCTCTAAGAAGAGTGGCCCCAGTCATTTGCAGGGATATGTAAGTCTCAGGCTAGAGACCCTCCTCTCTGCCCTGTCCTCTGCCCAGTTCAGTCCCTTCTCTAAATAATGATGAACAAATATCTGTGTTGCAGGGAAATCTGGGTATTTCCACAGGCCCTTTTTATAATAATGTGTGCACAGGTCTGTCTTACTCTTTGAGATAGGAAACCTGTTTTATTAATAATCTTCTGACCAGGCATGGTAGTTTATGCCTGTAATCCCAGTACTCTGGAAGGCCAAGGTGGGAGGATTGCTTGAGCCCAGGAGTTCAAGATGAGCCTAGGCAACATCATGAGGTCTCCTCTACAAAAAATAAAAAATTTAGTCAGACGTGGTGGGCTGTAGTCCCAGTTCCTTAGGAGACTGAGGAGGAAGGATCATCTGAGCCCAGGAGGTCAAGGCTGAAGTGAGCTGTGATTATGCCACAGCACTACAGCCTGGGCAACAGAGTGAGATCCTGACTCAAACAAACAAACAAACAAACAAATATTTGTATTCCTCATGCCAAACACAGTGCTTGGCACATAATAGGCTCTCAGCAAAGATGTCAGTGTCACCAGAATTAATGGACATTTCTGTATTAATTTCTCCTAGTCTCCCAAAATTGTACTTGCTGGTCACCCTGACATAAGAGTTCTCACTTTTCTTCATTTGTTAGCTTGCTCAATTGCTTGCTGTATAAGACAAAAGCCTGCTCCTATCCTTGAAGCCTGGAAACACATGCAGACTTCCTAGGCTGAGACTCTTCCAGGAGCCACAGAGATCGGAAAAGTCTCCACCTGGTCCTGGACTGCAGCCTCTTTCCTTCAGGATTCACAAGGCTCCCTGTGGCTTTCTCTATTATCCGGAGCTCCAGGAGCTGCTCTCTCCCCTGAGCCTCCTACATTTGCTGCTGCTCTGAGATACAGACAGCACTACCAAGAAATCAGTTTTCGATGGGGCAGACACATTTACAGAACTCTTATATCTGGTGTGGCTCCTTAGTGATACCGAGCTTACAGTTCAAGAAAAGCACACTGAAGTAAGAGCAAGATGTTCTCATGCTGTGTTTCCCCAGAGATGTCATAGCCCTGGGAACTAGAGGGTAATGAAAAGAAAATTTGAGTTTTTAAAAACCGGACTTTAGGACTGAGTGAGGTAGCTCATGCTTAAACTCCCAGCACTTTGGGAGGCTGAGGTGAAAGGATTGCTTGAGGTCAGGAATTGGAGACCAGCCTGGGCAACGTAGTAAGATCTCATCTCACCTCTATATTCATACACACACACACACACACACACACACACACACACACACACACACACACACACACACACACACACACTAACCAGGCATGGTGGCAAGTACACCTGTAGTCCCAGCTACTTGGGAGGCTGAGACCAGAGGATCACTTGAGCCCATGAGTCCAAAGTCATAATGAGCTATGACTGCACCTCAGCACTCCAGCCTGGGTGACAGAGTAAGACCCTGCCTCTAAAAAAATTAAACTAAATTAAATTAAATTAAGTACCTTCAGAAGAGCTAGAAGAGGAAGAAGAATGCTTTTATTTATCCCTGAGATTTGATCATTGAAGGCAGGACAGCAAGACATTGCCTACATTCATACCATCTTTGATTAAACAAATAACTTTATTTGTAGATTACCCGTGCTTCTTAGATAACACCATAACTTTTTTCTTTTGTTTCAGTAGCTTCAGGGGAGTACAACTAGTTTTTGTTTACATGGATGCATTATATAGTGTCAAAGAAGTCTGGGAGAAAATATCATAAATATTAAAGCGATTCAAAAACTATAGTTTTTGAATAATGCTTAATTTTTAGTATGAGTATATCCCATATAATCTTTGATATACTTATAATAGAAAATGATTCGTTGTTTACCTGAAATTCAATTTTTTTTTTTGAGTTGGAGTTTCACTCCTTTGCCCAGGCTGGAGTGCAGTGGCACACTCACAACCACCCCAGTGTTGACCCACTTAGTTCAGGCGATCCTTCCGCCTCAGCCTTCCAAGAAGCTGGAACTACAGGCACGTACTTACCACACCAGGCTAATTTTTTGATTTATTGTAGAGATGAGGTCTCGTGAAGTTGCCCAGGCTGGTCTCGAACCCATGGGCTCAGGCAATCCTCTCACCTCGGCCTCCCAAAGTGCTGGGGTTACAGGCTTGAGCCCCCGCGCCTGGCCAAAATTCAAATTTAACTAGGCACCTTGTATATTTATTTGTTAAATCTGGCAACCCGGCCAGGCTCAGTGGCTCAGCCTGTAATCCTGCACTTTGGGAGGCCGAGGTGAGTGAATTGCCTGAGCCCGTGGGTTCAAGACCCGCCTGGGCAACTTGGCAAGACCTCGTCTCTACAATAAATCAAAAAAACTATCCTGGCGTGGTAGCCCACGCCTGTAATTCCAGCTCCTTGGAAGGCTGAGGCAGAAGGATCACCTGAGCCCAGCAGGTCGAGGGTGTGGTAGCCAGGAGTGTGCCACTGCACTCCAGTCTGGGCAACAGAGTGAGACTCCAACTCAAAAAAAAAAAAAAATCTGGCAACCCTACATGGAGAGAATAAAACCTTTGCCTGTAGTATGGTAAATTTGACTTGAAATCTAATTTCAAAAAAATCAAATCAACTTAAGTATCTTCCCTCTCCTTCCCTCTTACAAATGCACACACCCCCATACTTACTCAAGTATTATTCCCTAAATCTTTTTTCAATTTTTGAATTTTTTTATTAACTAATTTTATTTTATTTTATTTGTTGAGTTGGAGTCTCACTCTGTCACTACTGGGCTCGACCTACTGGGCTCCGGCAATCCTTCCACCTCAACTTTCCAAGTAGCTAGAACTACAGGCGTGTGCTACCGCGCCCGGCTAAGTTTTGGCTTATTGTAGAGATGAGGTCTCGCCAAGTTGCCCAGGCGGGTCTCAAACCCGCGGGCTCAGGCAATCCACTCACCTCAGCCTCCCAAAGCGTTGGGATTACAGGCTGAGCCACCAAGCCCGGCTATTAACTAATTTTAAAGGCAATTTTACACCCAGCAAAGTGCACAGATCTGATAAAATATACAGATATTTTGACGAGTTTCAACAAGTTGGATAAACAAATAGAGGTATATCCTTTCTGTGGACTCCTACTTCCTAATTTTTTAAAAAATGAACTACTGAGAGGTGTAACCATAACTCAAAAGCATCTGAAAAATTTGAGATTTACTAAAGGGTGAATCTCAAAAGCATCATATTAACAGAAAGAAGTGTGCATCCCAGTGAGATATACACTCAAATAAAGATATAGAATATTTCCACAATCCCAGAAAGTTCCCTTGTGTCTCTTTTCAGTTAATTACCTCATCCCAGAGACAACCATTATAGATAAGTATTGCTTGTACTTGAACTTCATATACATGAAATTATATAGCATGTGTGTATAAGTCAGCTTGAGCTGCCATAACAAAGTAACATAGTCTAGATGACTTAAACAATAGAAATTTATTTTCTCATAGTTCTGTCAGTTGAAAGTCTGAGTTCAGGGTACCAGCATGTTTGGGTTTTGGTGAGGACCCTCTTCCCGGCTTGCGGACTGCTGCCTTCTCTATGTGTGCACACACGGCCTATCGTCAGTGAGTATGCCCTCTTCCTCTCCTTATCAGGCCAGCAATCCTGTTGGACTAGAACCTCACCCTTATGTCCTCATTTAACCTTAATTACCTCCCAAAGACCCCATCTCCAGATACAGTCACATTGGGAGTTAGGACTTCAGCATATGTGTTTGGGGGGAACACAATTCAGTCCATGGTCATGTACTCTTTAGTGTCTGACTTCTTTCTGTCAATATGATGCTTTTGAGATTTCCCCTTTAGTAAATCTCAAATTTTTGAGATGATTCTGAGTTATGGTTGCACCTCTCAGTAGTTCATTCTTTCTTCTTCTCCTCCTCCTCCTTCTTCTTATTTTGTATTAAAGAATAGGAATCTACAGAATGGACACACCGCTATTTGTTTATCCAATTGCCTACCAATGAGCATTTGGGCTGTTTCCAGTTTTGAGCTATTGTGAATAAAACTCCTATGAACATTGTATACAGACCTTTCTGTGATGAACATTGTATACAGACCTTTCTGTGAGCATTAGCATTCATAAGAATCACCTAGAAGGCTTATAAAAATGCAATGCTGGCCAGGTGCAGTGGCTCATCCGTAATCCCAGCACTTTGAGAGTCCAAAGCCAAAGGATTGCTTGAGCCCAGGAGTTCAGGACTAACCTAGGCAACTTTATCTCTACAACAACAACAAAAATAGCAGATGTGGTGGTGTGGTGCCTGTAGTCCCAGCTACTTGGGAGGCAGAGGCAGAAGGATTACGTGAACCCAAGATCAAGGCTGTGGTGAACCATGATCATACCACCACTGCACTCCAACCTGGGTGACGGAGTAAGACCCAGCTCAAAAAAAAAAAAGAAAAATACTGTTCTTGCAGACGACATTATCTTGAATATTAAAAATCCTGGCCAGGCATGGTGGCTTACAAATATAATCCTAGAATTTTGGGAAGCCAGGGTAAGAGGATTGAGTGAGCCCAGGAGTTTGAGACCAGCCTGGGCAACATAGTGAGACCTTGTCTCTACAAAAAAATTAAAAAATTAGCCAGGTGTGGTGGCACATACCTGTAGTCCCAGCTACTTGGGAGGCTGAGATGGATCACCTGATCCTAGGAGGTTGAGGCTGTGCTGAGCCATGATCATGCCACTGCACTCCAGCTTGGGCAAGAGTGAGACCCCAACTCAAAAAGAAAAAAAGACTATAAGATCAACATACAAAGATCAATTGTATTTCTATAGGGCATGCAATGAACAATCTGATAATGAAATGAAGAAAACAACTCCATTTACAATATCATCATAGAGAAAATGATTAGGAATATACAACAAAATAACTGAAAAGTATAAAACATCAATGAAATAAATTAAAGGATGCCTAAATAAATGGAAAAAGAGCTCATGTTCAGGGATTAGAAGACTTGATATTGATAAGATTGCAATACTTGCCAAATTAATCTATAGATTCAGTTAGATCCCTATCAAAATCCCAGTTGGCTTCTTTACAGAAATTGACAAACTGATCCTAAGATTCATCTAGAAATTCAAGGGACCCAGAATAGCCAAAACAATCTTGAAAATAAGACCAAAGTTAGAGAAATTATACTTCCTTATATCAAAACTTACTGCAAAGCTATAGTAATCAAAACAGTCAGTACTGTTTTAGAATTCTATTATATAAGACCAATAGAATATCTCATATTTATGGTTAAGGGATTTTTGAAAACAGTACCAATTCAATGAGGAAAAATAGCCTTTTCAACAAATGGTTCTGGGACAACTGAATCTACATCAAAAGAGTAACATTTGGCTTCCACCTCACATCATTCACAAAAATTCACTCAAAATGGATCAAAGACCTAAATACAAGTGCAAAAACCATAAAACTCTTAGAAGAAGGCATAGGCATAAATCTCCATGACCTTGAATTAAGTTAGTGGTTTCTTAGACATGACACCTAACACAATTAACCATGACGACAACAAAAGTACATATATTGGACTACAACAAAATTTAAAACTTTTGCCCTTCAAAGGATACCATCAAGAAAATAAAAAGACGACCCACAGAATGGGAGAAAATTTTTGTGAATCATATGAGGGGGGACCACCAAAGAACAAGGAATTTATTTATAAAAAATTGTGTGTTTATCCTTACATGCTTAAACTTCAGTCACCTTCAAAATACTCTTCGTTTGATGCCATACACCTATCAATACACTTTTCCACTGCTCTAAACCACTTTTGAACTTGTCCATTTTGATGCCTTTTAGTGCTTCTGCTGTTTTCTCCTCTTCCACATCAGCAAATCGTTTCCCTTTCAGGACTTTTCATCTGGGGAAACAAACAAACAAAAAGTCCCTTGGGGTGAGATTGGGTGAATAGAGAGGGTGGGGCATAAGGAGTCATCCAATTTTTAATCAAAAACTGCTAAACACTCAGTGCGGTATGGACAGATGCTTTGTCACAGTGGAAGAACCAGTCATCTGTTTGCCACAACTCAAGATGTTTCTTCCATAGACCATGATACAACCTTCTCAAAACTTCCAGATAAAAACTTGGATTGATGATTTGATCCAGAGGAACAATTTCCAAATATACTACAAGGGGATTGACCCCCAAAAGATAATTCCAGGTTTGTTTGGTTGGTTCCCTAGTATATTGAATAAGGGGCTTATATCTAAGATATATAAAGAACTTTTGCAACTCAATAATAAGAAAACAAACAACCCAATTAAAAAATGAGCAATGGATCTGAATAGTTATTTCTCAAAAAAAAGTTATAAAAATGGGCAATAATATTTTCATGGACAATAAGCACATAAAAAAGATGCTTTATATCATTGGCCATCAAAGGCATGCAAATCAAAATCAGTGTAAGACAATATTTTATACCGACTAGCATGGCTATAATAAAAATAAAAAGTGTTGGCAAGAATGAGGAAGAATTGGATCTCTCAAATACTGTCGATGGGAATGTAAATGGAGCAACAACCTGGGAAACAGTTTGCCAGATCTTCAAAAGGTTAAAAATGAATTATTGAATGATCCAACAACTTCACTCCTAAATACATAAACCAAAAAAAATGAAAACATGCGCCCATATTCTTTTTCTTAGATTTATAAGCCTAAGAAAAACTTGTATGAACGTTCATAGCAATGTCACTCATAGCCAAAAAGTGGCAACAACCCAAATGTTCATCACATGACTAATGGTTAAAGAAAATGCCATTCGTCCATACAATGAAACGTCCTTCAGCAATAAAAAAAAAGTACTGATACATGCTACGTACAAGTTTCAACATGGATGAAAACACTGTGCTAAATGAAAGAAGTCAGTCACAAAAGGTTATGCATAGCATAATTTCATTTTTATTAAATGCCCAGAAAAGACAAATCAACAGGGACAGAAAGGAGATCAGTGGTTGTCTTAGACTAGGGGACTGGGGAAAAACGAGGAGTTACTATTAATGTTACAGGATTTATTTTAAGAATAACGAAAATGTTTCAATTAATTGTAGTGTGGTTGCACAACTTTGTGGATATTCTAAAAACCATTGAATTGTGTACTTTCAGTGGGTGAATCATATGGCAGCGAATTATATCTCAAAAAAGCTGTTATTAAAACAAGCACAGATTGCTGGGTTCTGGCTCAGAATTCCTTATTTTGTAGGTCTAGAGTGATGTCCGAGAATTTCATTCTAACAAGTCCCCAGGTGACACCGCTGCCGCTCTGGAGACCACACTTTAAGAACAACTGGTCTAATGCCCTCCATGAAGGTGGGACAGGGAGCCAGAACGAGGTGTGGTGGGCGATGGTGAGTGGGAACAACCTTAGATGAGACAGGGCACTAGAACTAACAGTATTACCCATGAAAACAGTAAGTTATTCATCTACCCATCTCTCTCCTCTTTATTTGTTTCAGTGAGACCCCAACGAATACTTTCAGAAGACACTTTTAAAGATCTCAGTATGATCTCAAAGTTTAGAGAAAGAAAGAGTTCGTTTTCTATAATGACCCACAAAGACTTTGTTATCCATTCATTGGCCTAAAAGTCTTTCAAATAATTTTATTTTTTATCCTGGGTCTCAACTTCTGGCTTGCAGGTTGCCCGCAGGGCATGAGGGGTGGGATTAGGTCAGCACTGACAATAAGCAGCCTGTGCATCACTACTCTCCCTTCTAAAAGACACCATTCTCCTGAATCACAGCCTTCTTTTCAGGAATAGCTCAGACTTGGGTTCAGGATCCTTCTCAACATGGTTCGTCAGGCAGCTACTACAAATCTATGAGAGCTGGCATGGAAAATAACGCGTATTTGCCATCCTAGGATTAAGGGCTCTTGAAGAACCTTTGAGCTCTAATATGATAAAGTTCACATGCCTTTGTGGAGCAACTGTGACCTATACGGTGCCATGCCAAGCACTGTGGCTGAGATGTGGGTGAAAATAGAGCAGTCCCTGAGCTCAATGGACATTGAGTCTAGTGATTCCAGGTTGAGTGAAGTAGGACCATACTTTTTCAATTCCCAGAGTCTTAATTTTTAAGGTTTAAGGACTTTGAATCTGGGAATAATGAGTTACATCTACACACCTATATAGGGCAATAACAAACTATTCCCTAATTTCAGAGCCCCTTCCACTCTCATTGACTATGTACTCTCAAAAGTGTTTGCTTCTTGTCTCCTGATGCAAATAAGCAAAGAGAATTGACCAGAAAGCCAGAATCCATCATCAGGGATGGAAGCATTTCTGTTTCTCACCCTCCTTACCCCTGGGACCTGGGAAGCTTAACATGGGAAAGCTTCCCATTCAATCACTATTTTATACCTTTCTATTTCATGTGCAACAGACATTGAACCATAGTTGTACAATTTTGCTTTTTTTTTTTCTTGCTCTCTCCCTGCTTTTAAGCAGCTGAGTACCCTACGTTAAGTTCCAAGGAACTCAACATAATAATAGCTACATTTTGCCCATTTACTACATGCCAGATCTTGTGCTAAGGGCTTTATGTGTATTATTCCATTTAATCCTTATTACAATCAAGTTAGTTTCTACCATTCATATTTTATAGACAACTGAGGCTCAGAGAGATTACACAACTTGGTAGCACTGATTGTTTAATAGTCAAGAATTCTGCAAGCTGCTAGCTGTTAAATCTAGCTTGAAATAGGCCATTGTAGAAGTATTTATACCACAGAAACAGGTATATCGAAGTTTTCCTTCCCTGCATCCAATTGACCAACTAAGCACTGGTTAACCCTAAAGCACGATGGTGCTATCCTTTTTTGTTATGATCTTCCTTTTGTCTGTACAGCATTCAAGTTGTTTCCAGTTCTTGGCAATTATGAAAAAGCCTCTGTCTCATATATGTCTGAGTTTGTATAAACATAAGTTTTTAATAAGGTATTCTTCAGCAATAAAAAAAATAAAGTATTGATACATGCCACATACAAGGTTCAACATGAATGAACCCTGAAAACAGTTTGCTAAATGAAAGGAGTCAGTTACAAAAGGCCCGGATAAATTTCTAAGACTGGGATTGCTGGATTGTATGGTAAGTGTATGTTGACTTTATAACAAATTGCCAAACTGTGTTCCAAAGTTATGTACCATTTTACATTCCCAGCAGCAATGTATAAGAGTTCCAGTTGTTCCACATTCTTGCCACAACTTAATATTGTCAGTTTTTGTTTTAACCATTATAATACAAGGGGGACCCAAAACCCCCAGGAATTTATTTATAGAAAGAAAATAAAGCATATTTATTCTTGCATGTTTAAACTTCAGTCACCTTTAAAGTATTCTCCCTTTGATATCATACACCTACCTATTAAGATACTTTTTCCACTGCTCAAAACAGTTTTTGAGCCGGGCTCGGTGGCTCAGCCTGTAATCCCGCGCCTTTGGGAGGCTGAGGTGAGTGAATTGCCTGAGCCCGCGGGTTCAAGACCCGCCTGGGCAGCGAGACCTCATCTCTACAATAAATCAAAAAATCAGCCGGGTGTGGTGGCGCATGCCTGTAATTCCAGCTGCTCGGAAGGCTGAGGCGGAAGGATCGCCAGAGCCCAGCAGGCCGAGGCTGCGGTGGCCGGAAGCGGCCACTGCACTCCAGTCTGGGCGACAGAGTGAGACTCCAACTCAAAAAACAAAAAAAAACCAGTTTTTGAACTCGTCCATTTTGATGACTTTTAGTGTTTCTGCCTTTTTTTGTTTCAGCTCTTCCACATCAGTAAAAAGTTTCCTTTTGAGGATTTTTTTTTAATCTGTGGAAACAAAAAATGTCTTTGGGGGTGAAATGGGGTGAATAGGAAGGATGGGGCATGGGGCTCATGCCATTTTTGGGTAAAAACTACTGAACACTCAGTGTCGTGTGAGCAGGTGTGCTCATAGATCATCCATAATGAAATGGGCAAATGCTTTGAAAGAATCTCCAAAAAAATTCACTGAAGCTGAATGCAGCCTCTCATGACAACGCTAGCTGGTATACTGATGCTGATGGGTTCCTAGAACACTTACCTAGCGGGAGAAGCCTGTACTACAAGAAACTCGCCTTACAAAAACATCATTCTAGTTTTTTGGGGGGTCCACCTTGTACTGTAAGTATGATCTTTTTCAGATTGGCTTTTGCTTAGTAGTATTCATTTAAGGATCCTCCGTGTCTTTTAAAGGCTTGATAGCTCTCTTTTTTTTTGTTTTGTTTTTTAGTGCTGAATAATATTCCATTGTCTGGATGCACCATAGTTTATTTATTCATTCATCGTGAAGAACATCGTGTTTGCTTTCAAGATTTGTCAATCTGGATGAAGCTGCTATCAATGACTGTGTAGGTTTTTGTGTGGACATAAGTTTTCAACTCATTTATGAGGAGAGTGATTGCTGGATCATATGGCAAAAGCTTATTTAGTTTTTTGGTAGATTTTTTTTAACATTTAGATTCTCAATCTATCTGGAATTTCTTTTTATGAAATGTATGAGGTAATTAAAATTTTCCCTGCAAACTAATAGGCATTTGTCCTGACACCATTTATTGCATCCACCTTTTCCTAGTAGTTAGAAAGCATCATCCAGAGACTAAATAATGCAAGGTAATTGTGTGAGCCTGGACAAGTTAGCTAACCTCTCTGTGCTCTAGATCTCCCACTTGACAAAGGGAGTAACAATAACTGCCCACAGCATTGGCATGACAGTAAAATAAGGATATGGGCATGGAGACACTTGAAAAAGTAAAAAAAATCGTGTACCCTGGATCATCCATATATGGGTGAGGACATTACGATACATTCTGAGGCTGTTTGCCTCATCTGTTCTTCTGAAAAGCCATCCAGATCCACCAAATAATTCTCACACCATTGGTCACATTTGAAATGTAAATGCCAATGATCCATGTTTTGGGGAGACTTGAGCATGGTTTTCAGTAGAAGGGTAGAGAAAGTTAGTGGAGGAATGAATTGGAGGTAGCCATGAATGAAGTATCAGTCTGGGTGCACTTGGTCCTGTAGACTTCAAGAGGACATAAATACCACTGTCAGACTGTGAGTTCCTTGAGGGCAAAGGGCTTGTGTCTAATTCATCTGAACAACCACAGAGGCTGACCAGTAAGTGTCCAGTAAAGTTTCATTGAATTAAATAAATTAAATTCTCCCCATTGGGACTCACTGAGAAGGAAAAGGAAAAGAAGGTTAAGGAAAATGGAATCTTTCATCTGGTCTACCATTGCTTCAAAATATTCCTTACTCTTGCAAGCAATCCAACTTATAGCCATGTTACTGCCAAGAATAATTAGTGAAAATGATCTTTTTTTCCCCTCCCAGTAAATGGCAGCCTTCTTGGTACAGTTGCCCTGTGCCTTATTGCAGTTCTGCAGCTGGGGAGCGGGCTGGGAACCCTATGGGTTGACTCCGCAGCGTCAAAGGGAAGAATCAGGAATCCCGGCTTGCTGGACTCGTGGGGTTCAGCCGGTTTCCCTACAACAGTGTTAGCCAGCACACAGCAGGCAGGGAAGGTGGGATCGTGCCCACCTGGGGAAAGAGAGCTCATGCTCTGCTAAAGAGGAGGCCGGATGCTGTGGTGCAGCATCCCCTTTGGGTCTTGGCTTCTACTTGTCAACTACTCATTAATTTATAGTTTTATAATTGACGTCTTCTTATCTATGACATCTGGGATACAATAGATCCCCCAGCTTGAAATTTCTGCTATTCCTCTGAAGAGCTTTCCTCAGTTCCATAGACAAAGGCTACCTCAGCAGCTGTGCTTCAACAGACCCCAAGTGTATCACACATGCCAAGTATGGCCAAACGTGGGCTTAAGAGGACAGGGTCTGTGGGTGCTGTCTCCTCTGGGCTCCTCTGACATTGGCCTCGTGGCTGGGGTTCTTCAGAATAAAGGTCTGGAGGAGCTGGGGCTGGCACCTGGGCCACTATAAGTGGTGGGCAGACACTGCAGAGGCTTAATCTTTGGACAGTCAATGTGGAATTCTCCTTTGTGCAACTGAGTCACTGAATTAAGCAACTAGAATTTTTTTTAAATTGGTGGGTAGACATTCTGCTCTCAAGTTTTAATATGCAAAATTTAATTTAGTAGGAGCTAGGACTCTAGGTGTTTATATCGTTGCCTCTAGGGTACAAAGCTCACAGCTGTCCCTCTGAGAAAACCTAATCTCTCTACCCTGCCTGCGTGATTGTCTGGGACAATTCTAGGACAAGAGTGGATTCCCAGTTACTGTTATTATCACCCCATGTAAATTAAAACTTAGGGAAGAGAAAATCATAAATTCTCGGTGAGAGCTCTATCTTACAGAACAATGTAAAATTCTTGAGTTTAAAAAGTCTTTAGGAAAGGCTGGGTGGGCACAGTGGCTCCTGTCTGTAATTTCAGCGTTTGGGGAGACTGAGGCCTCAGGCTTGCTTTAGACTAGGTATTTGAGACCAGTCTTGGTAACATAGTGAGATCTAGTCTCTACAAAAAACAAATAGACCCAAACCCCCCTCAAAACTAGCTGGGCCTGGCGGTGCGTGCCTGTGGTCCTAGCTACTCTGGAGACTGAGGCGAGAGGATCTCTTGAACCCATAAGTTCAAAGTTGCAGTAAGCTATGATTGCTCCACTGCACTCTGATCTGGTTGATAGAGCGAGATCCCGTCTCTAAAAAAGGCCTAGAAATTTAATAAACACGAGTTCGATTAATTTTGCGTAATTGAACCAAACTGAATTCAATGGAAGCTGACAATGAAAGGATTTCGGCTCCAGTAACGAGCTCCGCACCTGGCCGGAGAGCTTCTACTCAAGACAGTACCTAATGCTGCCGGAGCACAAGGATATGAGCCGAATGAACCGCACTTGGCGTGGTCGAGTCACTGCACACGCCCGCAAGCGCAGAATGGGACGGAGGTGGGCGTTGTAGCGCGGCGGGCGGGGGCGAGGGCGCTCCCTCGTTGCCCGGCCCCGCCCCACCCAGTCCTGCTTAAGCTGGAGGCATCGCCACCTAGGGGCATGCAGTGGCAGCGGCCACGAAACTGCACTGCCCGGGTTTCCAGCCGGGCCGTTTTCGCGGTCGGGCCCCAGCATGGCTGCCCCCAGGGCTGCGCGCCGGGCAGCCGCTGCGTTCTCTCTTTCCTGGTATCCCCCGGCTTCTGTGCTCTTCTAGTCTTCCCCGGGCCACCCCAGCAGACATGTTTGCCAAGGCCTTTCGGGTCAAGTCCAACACGGCCATCAAGGGGTCGGACAGGTGAGGGAAGGAGCCTGCTCTGCTCACCTGGACACCCAGACAAATCTCGGGCCCGGCTGGCCCATAGCCCTCGCGGGGCTCGGCTAGTCATCCTGGGATGGAGGCCGAAGGGTACAGCCAGGAAAAGGACCCCAGGGGCAAGGATGGGTTAGACACATTTTGAGGGTGAGGATGGAGAGGGAGCCTGATTTATCTACCAAGCTGTCTTTTGGATATTCTAGTGAGTTTAAAAGAAATTGTAATTCATTCAGCGTTTACTGACTGCAGACTGTTTAAGGTATTGTGGAAGATGCAAAAATGAAGAGCCCTCCAAAGAGCTTATAACCCCGTGGGAGAGATAATTGGGGCACCAAGAATTAAAAGAATAGGAGGAAAAACGTCTAGTGATTATGTCTGGCAGGAGACGCGACTGGAAGCTCAGGTGGGAGGGAATAAGGCACATGTGGTAAGGAGAACTGTATTTGTTTAGAGTCTAAATGCAAACTGCATTTAGAATTTCGGAACTAATGTTCTATACTTGTAATTCTTGGTGTCTTGGTCTGTCTAGCTATTTAACCATAACCTGACAGATTTACCAAGCATCTAGGAGAAAGAAGTGGGTCTGAGGACTAGGCATGAAGTTAGGAAGGCACGGCTGAGTTTCTAATGTCAGGCTAACTTGGGTTGCCCACTGAGCCTCAGTTTCCCCATTTATAAAATGGAAAGATATACCCCATGACTGTGAAAATAGATGAGACACTGGATGAAAAAGATAATAGAATGTTTTAGAAGAGTGTGTGAAAAGAGCGCATCATAAGGCAGTCATTCTTTCCCTAGCGCTCATGATTTTGTAGAGTCTTTCAGGAATTCTTGATATTTATGCTGTTCAGGCAGCATTCATGGCACTGGTGTGCTTTCTGCAGGAGAAAGCTTCGGGCTGATGTGACAGCTGCTTTCCCTACCCTTGGAACCGATCAAGTCTCTGAGTTAGTACCTGGAAAGGAAGAGCTCAACATTGTGAAGTTGTATGCTCACAAAGGGGATGCAGTGACCGTGTATGTGAGTGGTGGTAACCCCATCCTATTTGAACTGGAGAAAAATCTGTATCCGACAGGTATGGCAACAGAATGGAGATGGCCCTGGTTATAGTCCTTGCCTAACATCTGCTTCTGTTTCTTCCATTAACCTACCTCCTAGCAAACAGACACAAAATCTTTCAATACCATCCCTAAGGATCTTTGTGGACCTCGTGTTTTTGGAATTGGGTTTTTCAAGACCGTAAACTGCTATGGGAAGGAGAATAAAGGGCTAACACAGAAAGAGAGGTTAGTTGCAAAGGGAAGTTCTGAGATGAGGGAACAATGGCTGAGGAGTTTACATTGAGTTAACTAGGGATAGAGCAGAGGTCTTGAAAAGGATGGAATTGCAGGGCATGTTAAATATGTTTCTTAAAACTATCCATAGCAGGATAATAAATGAGATACTGTGAAAGGAAGATAAGATAATAAATGAGATACTGTGATAGGAAAAAAGCTGGGTTGATTAAGCTGTCTTGGTGGTATACTTCAATCAGATGTCTCACAGAGATTTGTTTAGGCTCTGACTGGTTCACTAGTATTCTTTACTTTTTGTCTTTCTCACATATATCAGACATCCAGTCTCCTTTTCTGCTTTCTATACCTGCTGGTAATACTTTGTCACTTGGTGCTTTTCAACCTCCAGAGTGGGCAGCAACAGTGTAATGCAGTCTCCTTAGGCTACTCCTGCCCCTACGCCCCACTTCCCTGCTATACCTGAAGACAAACACAAAACCTAAGGGTTTTACTGTGATTCACTGTGGAAACAAAGGGAATCAAAATGATTAAACACCAGAAAGTTTTGAAATTTCTTAAAGCCTGGCCTTCTTTTCTTAGGTTACTTGCTTCTGAAGTCCTTAATAAAGCCTCATTGGTTCTCTGCCCCCACTTTTAACCACTGTGGCCATTTTCTGCTGCAATCCAAGTGTCTCTAAACCTCTAGTTTCTTAGGTCTTTGCCTTCCTCAAAGATGAGACCTCTTTGGGCTTCCAGTCATAAGCTTTTCTCTAGCTTTGAATTGAGTTTCTTTTCTGTAGTCTAATTTAGTCTAATTAAAATGACTATCGTGTTAAGTATTTTCAATGCTCTAGGGCATTGACTTTTTGATACTAAGTGCTTTCTGGGTCTCTTCTTGTATAGTGTACATGCTGTGGTCCTATCCTGATCTTCTACCAGCCTTTACAACATGGCCTTTGGTACTCGAAAAACTGGTAGGGGGAGCAGGTAAGAGGATTTTCCTATATCTAGTTATGGACTGAAATCTACTTAGTAAGGGCCAGCTGATTTATTTAACCCATGTCCTGTGCTCATGTGGTTGAAAAATTGAATTTTTCCCCCCGTGTGTGTGTTGTCTCTCACTTGATTGGTTCCATGAGTTCTCTGTGCCTCTCTGACCTTGTTATAAGACTTAAATAGGAGACATGTTGTGAAAGTACTTTGTGAACTACCTTATACTATACTTTAAATCAGTAAACTGAATTTAGGAAACCAGGACAACATAGATCATAGTTTTGTTTTCAGTGCTTTTATTTGACCACTAGACCCCCAAGGGGAGAAGTTCTGATATTCGAGTTGCCATTTTTCATTTTTATTATGAATAACATAGTTGATACTTAATAAATGTTTCTTTGATGAGTGAGTGAATAAATGATGAAGTAATACATGGAGTTAGATGGAGGTAGAATGCAAATTGTAATGCTTTTGTTTTGTTTGCTGTAGATTTGATGCTGCCGGGACTAGTGATGCCCCCTGCTGGTCTGCCTCAGGTACAGAAAGGCGACCTCTGTGCCATTGCCTTGGTGGGGAACAGGTACTGTGCCAGGCAGCTGCGCCTTTGGGGGAAAAACTTAGATAAAAAGAGATTGGAGGGGAATAACAACTTCCAAAGCACATAGACAAAGGATTGAAAGAAAATGTAGGTTCTTCTGGGAAAAGCAGAGAGTGGTCCATTGGGCAATGTACCTATGAGGGGTCAATGCCTCTGGGTTGAGTGTATTTGCTTCTGCTGCTTTTTCTTCTTTTAACGTAAAAAAAATGATTTACAGAAGAGATGCAAAGATAGTAGAGTTCTGACATACTCTTTAACCAGTTTCCTCTAGTGGTTACATCTTATTTAACCATAATCTAGTTATCACAACCAAGAAATTAACATTGGTAGGATACTGTTAACTAAACTGCAGACCTTATTGATGTTTCTCCACTGATGTCTTATTTCTGTTCAAGGATCCAGTCTGAGGTATCAAATTGCATTTAGTGTCATGTCTTCTTAGCCTCTTTTTGTGACTTTTTTGGGATCTTTCCTTGTCTTTCATCACCTTCACTCATTTCCCTATCATCTAGATAGTCATCCTTATCTCTTAATTATTTTTAATAACTTTATTGATATATAGTTTACATATCATATCATTCACCTTTTTAAACTGTGCAATTCAATTATTTTTCATGCATTTACAGGGTTGTTGAACCATTGCCCCATTGCTGCCTTTCTTTTCCTTTTTTTAATGAGATGGGGTCTCACTATGTTGCCCAGTCTGGTCTCAAACTCCTGTCCATAAACAATCCTCCCATCTCAACCCTTTTTTTGCTTCTTAAAAAAAAAAAAAAAATTAGAAATAATTGTATGAACATTGCTGAAAAGTCAAAAGCCCCCTCACTGCCTAATCTTTTTCTCCTAGAAGTAACCATCATCTTGATGTGTGATCCTTGCTGCCCTTGTTCAATAAATATATACATGTGTGTAGAAAAATATGTGGTTTGTGTTTAAAAATACAAACAAAATTATACTGTACGAGGAGGGACTAAAAAAAAAAAAAAAAAAAAAGGAATTATTTTTTGGAGGACCAGCACCTTGTAGTACAGGCTTCCCCTGCTAGTTAAGTGTTCTAGGAATCCATTGGCATCAATATCCTAGCTAGCATTGTAGTGAATTTTTCTGGAGATTCTTTCAACTCATTTGTCCATTTCATGATGGGTGATTTACGAATACACCTGCCCATACCTGGCTGAATTTTTGGTCATTTTTGACCAAAGACAGCATGACCTCCATGCCCCACCCTCCCTATTTACCTGATCTCACCCTGAACGACTTCTTATTGTTTCCCTGAATGAAAAAAGTCCTCAAAGGGAAATGCTTTGCTGTTGTGGAAGAGTGAAACAAAAATGGCAGAAGCACTAAAAGGCATCAAAATGTACGAGTTCAAAAACCGTTTTGAGCAGTGGAAAAAGGATCTCTATAGGTGTATTGCATCAAACAGAGAATACATTGAAGGTGACTGAAGTTTAAGCATGTTAAGAATAAATATTCAATTTTTTATAAATAAATTCCAGGATTTTGGGGTCCTTCCTTATTTATGTTTTTTTTCTTCTTTCTGTTTGTTTACTTAATATAGTGTGGACATTTCCCATGTCAGTACAGACAGGTTTGCCTAATTTTGTATCTGCTGCATGGTGATGGAAGATGTCTTCTCCTGATGGACATTGAGGTTGCCTCCAATTTGTCTCTGTTACAAAAATTATCTTTATTGATGCCACTGGGGACACTGGTGCCAATATTTTTCTAGAGTAGATACTAAAATGCAGAACTGTCAGGCTGAAGATCTTGTCTATTTTCTGTTTCCCTACAAAAATGTTGTATCCGTTTTCACTTCTACTTATATCCGGAAACTATTTCTCTATACTTGCCAACATTGTATATGATGGGTCGTTTTCATTTGTGTCATCCTAGTGAGTGAAAGTTGATGACTCATTATTATCATTATTTATTTTTTATTTTTTTGAGGTGAAGTCTCACTCTGTCACCCAGGCTGGAGTGCAGTGGCACGCTCACGGCCACCCCAGCATCAACCTGCTTCGGCAATCCTTCCACCTTATTCTTCCAAGTTGCCGGAACTCCAGGCACGTGCTCTCATGCCTGGCTAATTTTTGATTTATTGTAGAGACGAGGTCTCATCAAGTCACCCAGACTGGTCTTGAACCTGTGGGCTCAGGCAATCCACTCACCTCGGCCTCCCAAAGTGCTGGGATTACAGGCTGAGCCACTGAGCTCGGCCTATTATTATTATTTTTCACGGAGATGACTAAGATGGACTTGTTATTTTAATCATTTCTTTGAATAAGAAGGAAAGAGAGATTATAGGCATGAGAAGGGTCAGTGTTTAAATCTTGTCTTAGCTACTCATATTCTTCTATTTCCCTTGAACCATTTGGAATCAAACATCTAATAACTTATCTTCTTGTAGTAGAAATTACAGTTGAAAAGAATGGTGGTATCATTATTCCTTCCCACCCCCCAATATTCTATACAAGATGAGAGGAAACTATGTAAATGGATATTTGGCCTGTGCATTTTAGCCTTTAGAATGAAGATGGGGATGGAGCTGGGGATGGTTTGTGGTGGGATAAGGGCATAAGGGAGTTGTTAAAAATGCAAATCATGTTCAAGAATAGAGTTTTCAAACCATTGATTTTTTCAAGGATAGGAAAAAAACTCTTTTAAGAATGGGAAAGTAGTCAGTTCAGTTTCTGTGGTGGGAACTGACCTATGGACACAATAAGTAGAGCCACCAGGCATAGTAAATGTTTAGGTTCAAGTGTTGGGAACTCTGCCCTTGACTCTTCTCCCTTGGACCCAGGCTATTGTGCCAGACTTATGTATCCCCCTCTGCTTTCCAGCTGGCACCTGTCCTTACAGTCTATAGTGATCGATGCTTGAGTATCACTGGGCTGACAGATTTCTCATTTGGATTTGGGGAGTTTTTGTAGTTTTTGTAGTTGTATTTGTTTTTGGTATCCTGGGAACAGCCAGCTCTAAGATACATAGTTACACAGAGCAAGCCTTGTTGTAGAGTCAGTTGAGAAGGAACCTTTCTATTGGCCCCACTGTTTATCTCTTCTCTCTTCCCCAGGGCATCCCTCAGCCTAATTTGCAGCAAATGGATTGCCTGACCTCTAAGCTTCCTTCTAGGATGGCTATGACTTCTTTAAGATAACTTACATTTTTGAAATTAAGGAAGGGGAACTTTAAATATTCTTCTATATCTCTCTTGGGTTTAATTTATAATAGGAGTAAAACAAAGGCAGGGATAACAACAGAGGATTTACTTACTTAGAGGGGTGATGTTTGTTTGGTCAAGGGATTTTGGAAAGGAATATTTATAGGTAATTTGGAGAAAATTGAGACTAGACTGAGTTTAGTTTTGTGATACAAGAGGATCTTCATATTGGTAATGGTGCTTTTGCCACATGTGTGGAAGATGGTCCTAGCATGTGCCCTCCTGCAGACCTCCTCTGACCCTGGTCTTTGGCTTCCTTCTTTTAGAGCTCCCATAGCAATTGGAGTTGCTGTCATGTCTACATCTGAGATGCTGTCTTCAGGCCTGAAGGGCAGGGGCTTCTCTGTGCTCCACACTTACCAGGACCACTTATGGTGGGTACAGAGTTTCTTCTAATTACAGAGGGCCAGAGTGGGTGGGGAGAGTTTGGGGCCTGAGATTCAGAAGGGAGAGTTTTGGTCCCAGCTGCATTCTTAGGCAAGCTGCATGTCCCAGACTTTCATTTACTTGCCAAACATGGAGAAAATAATTTTTTTCCTGTTTAGACAAGAAATTAAAGAGAACTTTGATTATTTTCTAAGTGAATTATGGAATCCTAGACCTGAAAGAAGACCTTGAGGATTGTCTGCTCTGCCCCTCAGTATAGTGATATTCATTTTTGATAGCTCTGGTCAATCCAGCCTTAACTACCCTACACATTTTAGGCATCATCTGGCCCCATGATGGGTACTTCTCAATCCTTAGTTACCTGGATGATAACCCAATTACTTTTATGTTATTTAAATTCCACATTTCAGACTCCTTCTCATTATGGGAGTAATATATTCTGATTGTAAGTGTTGCTTTCTTGAGACATGTACCAGTTTATTTTCTGGTTATTTTCTTATCGTTTTACCGAAATAGTAAACAATGCTTTATTCAAAAGCAAAGTACCTAGTTTTTTAGCTAAGTGCTCTGTCCTATTGGTATAGATTTATCTTTATAATTTTCAGCCCAATCTTGGGATTATTTATTTTACAAGTATTGACCAAGCCTTACTTTGCTAGAGACACAACCTCATTTGCCTGTTTTTTTGTTTTGTTTTGAGCAGATACTTGGGGGCTGATGACTGATTTTCGAGCACCTTGGTTTCTAACTATCATTCTGGGCAACAGTAGTCAAGGTTATGTTGTCTAAGTTGTTTTATCAGCAGCTGCTTCAGTTTCTTCCCAACACTTGAAAAAAGTATTTACGGCATTAACCTGACCAGAATAACCTAAACATACACTTTGGCCTTACTGTTAACAATCCTAATAAGCCTTTCTGCAGCTATTAGTTAAAATGTGGTTTAATTCATATAATCTTGGCTAAGATAAAACCTTTTAGCACTCTGTATGCTCTGCCATGTGACATTGCTGTTTTTCCTGTTGTCCTAAGGTTTAGTGGCATAAAGCAATGATAATCTCTATTCTGCAAGTTAGATTGCATTTTATTTAATACAGAAGCTGCTGATTTTGTAATGCTTGAGTAGTCCAAGTGTTTGTGTTTTATTACGTGCATTGAGCCCTGGGTTTGTATTTCACCAAACTGGTACAACAGAGGCATTTCTTATTGTAGTTATTACATTCAAAATGGTTTTATTATTAATTCAGATGAAGGGAACATTTTGAGAGACTCATCTTAAACTGTTTTTTCTTTAGTCTTTTTCTGAACTAAGATGTCTGTTAATATTATTATTCTTTTGGCATAGGGAAGAGGCGAGACTTATTCTCTTCATTTCAGAGATGAGGAACCTGAGGCATGGAACGTTTCTGGGCCCAGAATTGAAAGTGGGGTTGAGATGAGAGCATGGGCGCTCTGCTCTCTCCTGAACATTCCTGCCTATGGGCTTTTGCTGTCTCTGAACTCCCTGCTGACTCTTCCCTGACCAGGGATGGAGAGTGTTGTGGCTGCTGTGTGATATTTCTGACATGAGATTTTTTCCAGGCGATCTGGAGACAAGTCCTCTCCGCCTTCCATTGCTCCATTGGTCCTGGATTCCACAGATCTCAGTGAGGAGAAGGGGTCTATCCAGGAGGACTCCACCCTGCAGGGAAACATGAGGCACCTGACACTGGAGGGAGAGGAGGAAAAGAATGGGGAGGTTCATCAGCCCTGTGGGGAGAAGTTCCTTTCAGAAGCCTCAGAAGACACCAGCAGTGGGGGCCTCAACCAAGACTCCACAGACAGCAAAACGCTTCAAGGTATGATTCTGGGAGTAGAAGGCCCATCTCCCCTCCTCAGTTTAGGAGTCTGAAGTGCTGCAATACACTTATGACCAGAACGGTACTGAAGCTCCGGGAGGAGAGGGGAAAGTCTTTATTTTCTGTGAGGTGGGTGTAGCAACCCTTTGGACATCTTGACTTAGAGTCCTTTCTACAGAAGTCATGTCTCCCGAGTGCCAGTCTGCCCTGGCATTTGGGCTATTTCTAGCAACAGAGCCCTCTAGGGTTGCTTCTGGCTCTGACTTCTCTGGGTGAACACTTTTGGTTGGTGGGCCTTTGTGGACCCCTTCTCAGGGGTCAACTCTCTTTAAAAGCTCAGTGCTCAAGAGAGTCTGGGAGCTTTGGTACCTGGGAGTAGGTTCCTTTCAGAGCCAAGAGGGGGAGGTGGAGATAGAGCTGGGTTGGGGACAGTTTTCTTGTACCATACCAGACATTCTGTATCCTTCAGGAAGGATGTGGTTCTTGTCATTTCCTTGCAGAGCAAATGGATGAACTATTACAGCAATGCTTCTTGTATGCTCTGAAGTGCCGAGTCAAAAAGGCTGACCTCCCTTTACTCACCAGCACTCTCCTTGGAAGTCACATGTTCTCCTGCTGGTATGGATGGCACTGGTGGGGGCTGGAGGCCAGAGACTGGGTTTCACTCTTGTTCTTTGACAGTAGGACAGGACAGGGTTGATGGGGGACTGGTTGAGGGATATGCTGTGGAAAGGATGAGGTGGAAGGTTGATCTCGCAAATAAGAACTTAATCCTTAGCTTGCCAGGCTATAAAAAACAAACAAGCAAGCAAGCAAAAGCACCCATAAATTTTAGCTAGTGAAAGGATGTTGAAGATATGGAAGGTTAAAGTTCCCAAGATTCTCTAAACACTGCCAGTGCTGTGGTGATACTGGGCTGTCACTCACAAATGGGGTGGCATGTCCTGTACCGGAAGTATCCCAGGGGCAACCTCTTTGCAAGAGGCTTCTTCTGGAGCGTTCATCCCTTCACACTTCTGAAAAGTGGGTGGGCCAAGTTAGGTTTTATCAGGAGGAAGAATTGGTATGAACTCCCCTACCCCATCTAAAACATCAGCCACAGGAGAGGTAGTGTCACATGTGGATAGAACCTGAACTTTGAAGGCAAAGCCATCTGTGCTCAACTGCTAGCTCCCCAGGGTGTTTGAGCAAGGCAGATTCAACTGGTTACTGGGCTTCTCTAAGCCCTAATTTCCATTAATCACAGGATTACTATAAAGACTGAATAGCCTGACATATATAAGTACTCAATAAATGCTATCATCTCAAGAGGTTTGCATGTTGATTTTTACCCTGAGATAAACTTTCTTTTGAGACTCTTCCTCTGATTTTTTAAAGTGGTTTTTAATGCGAGCTTCTATAAGGCATCCGTACAAGTGTGGCGTCTGGAGTATGTGGTGTCTGGAGTATGTAGTGGGATTCTTGGGAATTTGTCCTGACCTTGCTGGGTTACAAGTAATCGGCAAAGGGGTCCCAGAATAATTCTCTCATCTCAACCCCACTTTCAATTCTGGGCCCAGAAATGTTCCATGCCTCAGGTTCCTCATCTCTGAAATGAAGAGAATAAGTCTCGCCTCTTCCCTATCCCAAAAGAATAATAATATTAACAGACATCTTAGTTCAGAAAAAGACTAAAGAAAAAAACAGTTTAAGATAAGTCTCTCAAAATGTTCCCTTCATCTGAATTAATAATAAAACCATTTTAGAAGAACTTCCTGAGAATCCCACTGCTACTGCATATCATGTTTTGAGATAAGATGTAAGTTCTGGGGAAAGATTACAGCTTTTATCAGAAACTTTCCCCCAGAAGCTAATCACTCCAGGGCAGGGGTCAGCAAACCTTTTTCTGTAAAGGGTCGAATAGTCAATATTTTCAGTTTTGCATGTCATACTGTCTCTGTTGTAACTATTCAGCTCTGCCGTTGTAGCACTTATATGACCACAGACAAAAGATCAGTGATGAATGTGTCCAGATCTGGCCCCAGGGTGTAGCTTGCTGACCCTGCTCCATGCCTGGCTACGCTCAGTGTGAACTTGGTGTTAGGTGGAACTTTTGAGGTCACAGAAGTTATCCTGGTCTATGAGGAATCTAAAGCTATATCTAATACAGTAGTGCTTGGTCATATTTGAGTATATTAAATTTAAATTAGTTAAAAGGATATAAAATGTAAATTTCAGTTCCTTGGTCACATTAGTCACATTTCAAGTGCTTAATAGCCATATGTGGCTAGCAGCTTGTTAGACAACACAGGTAGAGAACATTCTATCCTCACACAGAGTTCTGTTGAACAGCACTGGCTTAGAGTTTCCCATGGTCTGCATCCCTCTCTGATGCCTCCACTGGGCAGAAAGTTCTGAAACAGGGGCCTTTCTCTGAATGTAGGAGAGGAAGGCTGAGGAAGAAGCCTTTCTCTCAGTGTCAGGCAAGCCCCATCACGACTGCTTGTTAGCTTAACTTGCCTTTTCCATCTGCCATCAGCCCCGAAGGACAACAACTGGACATAAAGAAGTCAAGCTACAAAAAGGTGAGCAGGTACCTTCTTTGCATGCCCACACAGAGAGTTGTGTAGGAACACACATGACATGAGTCAGATGGACACTGCGGAAGCCCTACCTACAGGGCTCAGGCTAGAATTAAGCTTTTTGATTCCAGATAGAAGGGGGAAAAGAAACTCTCCCTGGGCTGAGGTAGTTGGTGTACCCACTCCCCTTTCCCTTTGACCCCTTTATAACAAATTAGCATTCTGAGTGCCTTCCCATCAGCCTCTAACAGTTTCTTGCTCCTCCGCCCTCAAGGTGGGGCCTCCCAGTTGCGAGTCTGAATTGGGCAGAGACTATCTCATATCCCTGCTCAGTCCTGCCTGCTTGGTCTGGCACATCCCAGGTTCTCAGGATGTGGGTGGAACCAATGAAGTCCCCTACCACTGGCCCTCTCTCCCTTAGCTCTCTAAGTTCCTGCAGCAAATGCAGCAGGAGCAGATTATACAGGTGAAGGAGCTGAGCAAAGGGGTGGAGAGCGTTGTGGCTGTGGACTGGAAACACCCAAGGTGAGTGCAGGTGGCCTGGGCACTGCAGCCCAGCTGACCCCAGGGCACTTGGGCCACGGACTGGGGATTGCCGAGACACTAGTATAAAATGTGTTTTTTCTTTCCTTCTGCTGGGTTTTAGGATCACATCTTTCGTCATACCCGAGCCCTCCCTGACCTCCCAGACTATCCAGGAGGGTAGCAGGGATCAGCCCTATCACCCTCCAGATATAAAACCCCTCTACTGTGTCCCAGCCAGCATGACCCTGCTCTTCCAGGAGTCTGGCCACAAGTGAGTTTTGGAGAGCAGCTCTTGTCTGCCCGCTTGGTGTTCTGGCCTGCAGTTCCTCTCAGCCTGAGTAGTGTTCTTTTGTGACTGGCAAAACCTGCTCTGCCCCATTCTCCCTTTTCCCAAATCCAGCTTCAAGCCTCCTTCCCTGGGAAGTTTCTCTGGACTATGTGAATGAGAGAGTAGACATCTTCTTTTCCTACCTGTAATTATTTTTCACATGGTTGTGCTCACCTCAGTCAGGAAGAGGGAAGAAAATAGAGGTCGAAAGCTGAGGAAAACTCCCTGCTTAGCAGGGAGAGGGCCTTGATTTTGCAGTTTGTCTCCAGGTACAGCTTGAACTAACCCCCCGGTCCCTTCTCACCTAGGAAGGGGAGCATTCTCGGAGGCAGTGAGGTCCGCGCGATCATCATTAACTACGCCAAGAAAAATGACCTGGTTGATGCAGACAACAAAAAGTGAGTGGATGATGAGGAGAACCAGATGTGTCCCATTGGAGAGTCCTCTGTAGCAGATATGGACACACTGGGGGAGGCTGTCAGAGAGGGAGTATAGAAACTCACCTTGTGTTAGAAATAATCAAGTCCAGTTAGTTCTACACCATGGGCTGTGGACATCTAGAGTTACTCTCTGGGGTGTTCAGATCCAAATATGCTGTCAACATTGACTGTAGACTAAATATTATTTCACATTTATCTACCAGTGATCTTCAAGGAGCTATTGTGAGGTATAAAATGTAAACTTAAAAAAACTTTATGAAGTCATCACAGCTTTTTGGTATTATTTTCCATTTTTTAAATTGATACATAATATTTATACATATTTCAGGGTATGTGTGATATTTTGTTACATTATCAAGTCAAGGTGTCTGAGGCATCCATCACCTAGAGTATTTATCACTTCTATGTGTTGGAAACATTTCAAGACCTCTCTTTTAGTTAGTTTGAAGTATACAATGCATTGTTGTTAACTATAGTCGTCCTACTCTGCTATTGAACAGTAGAATTTATTCCTTCTATCTAACTGTATGTTTGTACTTATTGTGATGGTATTTTCTTTCTTTCTTTCTTTTTTTTTTTTAGTTGGGGTCTCACTCCCTGTTGGGCTCATGTGATCCTTCTGCCTCAGCTTTCCAAGCAGCTGAGACTACAAGCGTGGGCCACAATGCCCAGCTGATTTTTGTATTTATTGTAGAGATGAGATCTCACCATATTGCCCAGACTGATCTTGAACTCTTGGGCTCAGGCAGTCCTCTCACCTCAGCATCCCAAAATGCTGGGATTACAGGTGTAAGTCAGTGTACCCAGCCCCATTATGGTATTTTCTTAGTAAGTGGATATGTACGGTAAACTACCAGATGAAGAAAGTTCCAATATTTTTTTTTCACTTTAAAAAGACATTATCGGTGGGGAGGGGAAATAAATAAATAAATAAATAAATAAAAAGACATCATCATGATAAAAAAAAAAAAAAAAAGTTGGGGCTACCAGCCTAATCTAATGCTCTCATTTTATGTATTGATTGATTGATTGTAGAAACAGAGTCTCCCTATGTTGCCCAGGCTGGTCTCAAACTCCTGACCTCAAGCAATCCTCCCACCTCAGCCTCCCAAAGTGCTGGGATTATAGACCTGAGCCTCTGTGCCCAGCCTAATGCATTCATTTTAAAGATCTCTGCTTCCTTTCTTCCTTGCTAGTCTACTGTGAAACTAAACCTAGAAAACTGTGGTCATATGATTAGTTAATAGCAGAACTAAGCAAAGAATCCTGATCTTTAGACTTATTCCGTCCCACTTTCCCCTCTACCACTTGCTTCTCCTCCTAGGAAAGCATACTTGCACCTCCCAGCCATAGGGTACTGATGGTCTGTGGTTCCATAATTGATTATGATTCTGAATGACTATAAGTGACATACAAGAGATAAATTCTGAGTTTGCACTTGAGTCAGAAGGGGCGAGTCTGGAATTGCTTTATTGCCTCTTCTTTCCCTGTAGTCTTGTGAAATTGGATCCCATCCTATGTGACTGCATCTTGGAGAAAAATGAACAGCACACAGTCATGAAGCTTCCATGGGACAGTCTCCTGACCAGGTAACATGCATTGGCAGCTTTCCTATCTCCTGCCCTTGATAACTATCACACTGAACTTTAATGTTGTCTCTGTTTTAGTCTCTGACTTACTTTCTTTCTGTAATTCATACCATGTCCATCTGCATAAACACAGGCCTGTGTAATTTTGATATGAAGGATCTTTGGAACAATTTAAGCCAACTCAGTATAGGAGAGGAAGAAAGAAAAGGAAAATTAATTAAGAACATCAACAAGATTTAGAAGCAAAAGAAGACTGGGGGAAATTGTCTTAAGTCTTCAAAGGGAAGATTCTTAATATTCCATTTTTTTCACAGAACCATACCTGAAAATAGTTTATATCAGGAGTTGGCAAACTATAGCCCATGGACCAAAAGCTGACCTGCCACTTGTTTTTGTAAATAAAGTTTTATTGGAACACAGCCATACTCATTTTTGTGTTGTCTATGGGCTGCTTTTGTGCTATAATAGCAGAATTGAATAGCTGTAACAGAGACTAGATGGTCTACCAAACCCCAAATATTTGCTGTCTAGCCCTTTATGAAAAAATTTTGTTGATCCTGACATATGTGACAGCAAGAGAAAATTTGATTAGGGAAAAGGTAGAAATTTCTGTGCTAAAGGTGTTCTATAAAACATATCAGAAATATGAAGCAACACTTGGAGGCAGTAGGCTGGTAAGGTACATTCTTGAGACAGGTCAAGACCCCCACAAAGCATACTGGGCAGAGTCTCAGAAGGACAGGCCAGTAGACAATTTCCAGAGGCTCAAGTCACTGATGTTCTTTTCCCTGAATCAGTGAAATCTCAACTTTGGCTGCACTTCGGGGAACTTTAAACATATGGGTGCCTGGTCAGAGATACTGATTTCATTGATCAGGGCTGCAGCTCCCTGGGTGATTTGAATGATTCCCATGTGTAGCAAAGGCTGCAAACCATTGCCCTGAGATTTCGGCTTACACCTAACTGCCTGCTGACAGTGGGGTATGAGGAAATGGTTTCTGTTGGCTTTATTATTTTACAACTTATAACTCCTATTTCAGATGTTTGGAAAAATTACAGCCTGCCTATCAAGTGACCTTCCCCGGACAAGAGCCCATTGTGAAGAAAGGGAAAATCTGTCCAATTGACATCACTCTAGCACAGAGAGCTTCTAATAAAAAGGTAAGTTTATTTATTTATTTATTTTGAGTTGGAGTCTCACTCTGTCACCCAGGCTGGAGTGTAGTGGCACACTCATGGCCACTGCAGCCTCAACCTGCTGGGTTCAGGTAATCCTCCTGCCTCAGGCTTCCACATATCTGGAACTACAGGTACGTGCCACCATGCCCAACTAATTTTTTGATTTATTGTAGAGACGAGGTCTTGCCATGTTGCCCAGGCTGGTCTTGAACCCCTGGACTCAGGCAATCCTCTCACCTCTGCCACCCAAAGTGCTGGGATTACAGGCATGAGCCACCGCACCTGACTAAAAAGGTACATTTAAAAAGACAGTGTTTGAGGATGGTGATTTAATATTCCTGAAAAGTTCTAGTCTTTCTAATATGATTAGATGTTTTATTGACTTCAAACCCCTCAAAGATTGTTTATGAAACACCCATGTTTGACTGCCTGGGCTTGGCCCTGTATAAAACAGGTATAGCTGACTCTCCTCATTCACTGCCATCTAGGATTTTGTGCTAGGAAACTTGCTAGAGCCTGGTTCCAAAAGTAAACAAGATTTTTTTTTTAAGTTTTTTTCTTAAAACCAAAAGAATATGTATGAGCTTTCAATTTTTACATATTCTTTCACCTCTTGGGCCTTGCTCGATGAAAATAATTTGTAAATTGCTGAAGGAACTGAGTGTGTTTAGTTTGTCCACACAAAGGTGGAGGGAACCAATGACACCTGTCCTCAATATGTGGAAAGCTGCCCTCTGGAAAAGGAGTGTGCCTATTCTTTATGCCTTGAGAAGACAGAAGTAGGATTATTGGATAGAAATCCCAGAAAGACAAACTTGAACTCAAAGTAGAGAACTGTCTAGTCATATAGTTATGAGCACGGGCTTTGGATTAAACATGGGTTCAAATGCAGCCTCTGCCTCGCTGCTTGACCTTGAGCATGTTATTTAATCTCTTTCTCTGAGTTTCATTATATGAAAAATGGGGATAATACCTACCTTGTAAGGTGTTGTGAGGATCAAGGGAAGGAATACACATGGGGGAAGCCCTTAGAATAGTGCTGGGCATATAAGCATTCACTGAGAACCAGTAATGAGAGTCTTAATAATAATTAGCAAACTAGCCACTACTTACTGAGTGTTTAATTATGTGCCAGGCACTGTAACTAGGCAATTATATATATATATTAGTTTATTTAAACACTAATTTTTAATTAATAATTACAAACAGAAGTGTCCAGAATTAAAATTGGTGCTTCATAAAATCGGGAATTATTTTCCGGAGGTCTGTAAGCAAAGATTAGGTGACCGCTTGTTGGAGGAAGATATAGTTGGGAGTTCATCCTCAGGTGGGGTCTTGTAATAGATGTGATTTTTTTGAAGCATAATTTTTTCTTCTTTTTTTAATCTCAAAGTCACATACTTATCACTTGTGAAGTTGATAAATAATAGAAAAATACATGTGTTGTGAACTAGATACCTGATATTAAGGAATTATTGGTCATTTGTTTTTAGGTGTGATGGTTTTGTGTTTATGTTTAAAAGAGCCTATCTTTTGGCAAACATACTGAAATACTTATAGATGAAATCCTCTGTTATCTGGGAGGATTTGCTTAAAAGTGATACAGGAGTAGAGAGTGGACAGTGATGAATCAAGTTGGCCATGAGCTGATCATTGTTGAAACTGGTGAGAAGTAGATAGGGCTTCATTAACTATTCTATTTTATTTTTTTTTTTTTGAGTTGGAGTCTCACTCTGTCACCCAGACTGGAGTGCAGTGGCCGCTCCCGGCTACCGCAGCCTCGACCTGCTGGGCTCCGGCGATCCTTCCGCCTCAGCCTTCCAAGTAGCCGGAATTACAGGCATGTGCTACCACGCCCAGAAGATTTTTTGATTTATTGTAGAGATGAGGTCTCACTGCCCAGGTGGGTCTCGAACCCATGGGCTCAGGCAATCCACTCACCTCAGCCTCCCAAAGGTGTGGGATTACAGGCTGAGCCACTGAGCCCGGCAACTATTCTATTTTTACTTATGTTTTAAATTCTCCATAGTAATAAATTTTTTTTTAAGTATATATGTGAGATAGGGAGTGTCTGTCCCACTAAATATATAACATATATATTGGATTTAGTAGAGAAAATCATTTTAGAAGAACAAAAATAAATCTTTTGGATAAAAAAACACCAGGGTTATAAGGGCAGTGAACCATCAGAGAACATGGGGATGAGGAGGCTGCTGAGATTCTGGAAGCCCTCTGAAGGGGAGAGCCTGTGTCAGTCTTCTGTCTCCACTGTCGCTCCAGGTAACTGTGGTCCGGAACTTGGAGGCCTATGGTTTGGACCCATACTCGGTGGCTGCCATCCTCCAGCAGCGATGCCAAGCTAGCACCACCGTCACCCCTGCCCCTGGGGCCAAGGACAGCCTGCAGGTGCAAATCCAGGGAAACCAGGTCCACCACCTCGGCTGGCTGTTGCACGGTGAGCATCCCCTCTGAAGAGGAGAGGATTAGTCTACCTTGGCAAAGACCTTTCCATTGACTCAACTTGGTGTAGTTATCGTGATACCCATCAAACACATATCCATTTAGTGTTCAGCAGCTAGCAAGAAGCAGAACCAATGTTTGAACCACAGCCTTTGGCACCTTCCAAATTCAGTGCTCTCTTCTTTTTGTAAGTCGTCTTTACTTTTTATAAGAGTTCTTAAGCACTCAGACTGTACTAGGCTGGGCTTTTTGCAGCATCTCTCTAAATCCTAATGATGCTGCAGAACTGTTATATGTTTTACAGAAAGGAAATTGAGGTGCAGAGACTGCTATGCCCTGAGACTATCTCTTGAGTGCTATGGCTGGGCTTGGAACTTTTTTTAGACTCCAGAGTCTAAGTTCTTTCGACTAACTCTGAATCACCCAGCCTGCAGTTTGTCCTCAGTTTAAACCAGCCTCCACATCTCTGCCAAGTCAACTTTCTCAGACAAATATAATCACATCATTTCCCTCCAAAAAACTGTTTACGACTCTTCATTGCCTTCAGAATTAACTTCTAAGCTCAATAAGCTAGACCCTCCCAGCCTGACGCTATTCCTTCTCGGAGGCTCTCTCTGGCAGCCATGTTGGCCACCTTGCTGTTCCCTGGATTCTCCTTGTATGTCACCCTGGCATGCTTTCACCTAGTTTGGCTCCTCGCCTAGCATCCCTCTCACAGCCCAAGTCTGCCTTACCTCAAAGGCTCATTGGCCCAGCTCAGGGGTCATGGGAGGCCTGTCCAAGAGAAGGTCACATTTCCCTAAATTAGCACTTTTAAAATTGCTAATGTAGCACTTTCCAATTGTGTTTATATTTCTGGTTAGTGCCTGCAGCCTGGCTATTTTTTTCTAATGTGTGACCCCCTGCTAGACTGAACAGAAGCCTTGCCCTTTCCATCCCGTTTTCATCCTCAGGGGCTGACACTGCAGATGCGCAATAAGCAAATTTATTCATGGTCTATGGCAGTACCTAACAGTTAACTCCTAGAGTTGAGCCCTTTATGTGGAGAACCCCATAGGAGGTGCTGAGGAGAAGTACACAGGAAAAGAGATAAGCACACACATGCATTTTCTCATGAAAATTTATACATGCCTGAAATACACCTAGAAAGTAGCGATCAGCGTGAAAATTACTGAAGTACACACGTTAGTCTTGAGGTATAGGGATAAATGCTCCATTCAGAAGTTGAGTTTGAGCTGAGTGTAGAAGAGCAGATCACATGATGGGAATTCTTGCAACAGAGGCTTGACAGTGGCTTAGAGGGGCTAGGAGGTCAGCTGTGCCTTAGGGCCCTTGGGGTCAGAGCCACAGAGACAAGGGGGGAGCACTGGAGGGACAGCAGGGGAGCGGGGTCATGCCCCACTGAGGAGTGTCTGCTTTCTGAATTGTAGAAGAGTATCAGCTCCCTCGAAGACACATTCAAGGCCTAGAAAAAGCCCCCAAACCTGGCAAGAAGAAGTGACAGATTCTTTGTTTCATGCGGTGGATCCAGTGGAATTGCAAGCTCTGGGCTGGTAATTTTATGAGCATTTTCATCTTTTGCAAATACAACATGTAATTCTTTACAAAAATAAATTTTTATTCTAATCTAAATCTGCCTTCCCTCCTGTTTCTTCCGCTTAGCTAAAATGTTGTACTAACTTTCGAAGTCAAAAGCATTCTAAAGGGACAGAAGAGGCTCCGGTGGCGTGGCTTTTCCAAGGGAGCTTCAGTGGCTTAGTTCCTTTCCTGCTTTCAAGGCCTAGTCAAAGGTCAGGCAGGTGGGGCTTCCTGTTTTTAAAGCCCCTCCACTAAATACTCCACAGCTTCTTGCCCACCTGTTCCTAGTACCTAATTAAACTTCTAGCCCCAAAATAGATCCTTCTTCTGTCTAACCCAGCTGTTTTGTCATCAGTTAAAGCAACAGAAGAAAGAATTGACCCTACATTGCAACACAGTTTAGGCTAGATAGAAAAATAAACAATAAGAGCACAGTAGGGCACAGACTGCCAGTGACTGGTAAATTTGTGATGTTACTCAAAGGTGATAGCTTTGTTACAATGAAGAATCTTTTTCTTTTTTTTTTCTTTTTTTTTTGAGTTGGAGTCTCACTCTGACACCCAGACTGGAGTGCAGTGGCCGCTCCCGGCCACCGCAGCCTCACCTGCTGGGCTCCGGCGATCCTTCCGCCTCAGCCTTCCCAGTAGCTGGAATTACAGGCATGCACTACCATGCCCAGCTGATTTTTTGATTTATTGTAGAGATGAGGTCTCGCTGCCCAGGCGGGTCTCGAACCCGCGGGCTCAGGCAATTCACTCACCTCAACCTCCCAAAGGCGCAGGATTACAGGCTGAGCCACCGAGCCCGGCTACAATGAAGAATCTTATCAACAAATGCCCTCTTCACCCCCAACTTCTTTACTTGGGTGTCACAAAAGAGGTCCTTAGTTGGTCTCCAGAAGGTTCACGAACTCTCTGAAATGGTGCACAAGATTTTATATGCTAATTTGCCTAAGAGAGGAACCATGCTTTTGTCAAATTCCCAAAGGCTCACTTGATGCCAAAAAGGTTCAGAACCACTGCTCAGTTCATGGAAGTCATTGCTGTGACCAGAACTCTCCTTGTACAATAGGAGGGAGGACGAGCTGAGTTGCGTTCCTTGAGTTCTTGAGTTTTACTATCAAGAAACAATTACACTTCAACTTCCTTATTTCTTTCTCATCTCACTTTTTTCCAAACTGAGAAAAGAAAGGCTTAAAAAATATCCACAGTATCCACAAACTACCCATTTGAGGTTTGAAAAGGAAGAAAGGGATGTGTGAAAATGTATGTATGGTGCCTCCTACCTTTTGTTATCAGGCCCAGAATAGGCCCTTTCACTTGTAAGTACACAAATTTCACTAATCCTCTCTCTACTGGCATGAGAATATGGAACTGGAAAAGGGATTTCTAGAAATTGACCCCAAATGGGATCCTATTACAACAAAGCCTTTGACCAGCCAGAGCCTGATCAGCACAAGTATGATATCTATAGCAGTGATGAATTATGGTCCTTATATGAATACAAATAACTTGTAGTACTGTGCAAAGTTATTTCACAAACACGATTTGTTATGTACAATCATGGAGGGATTGGAGGTTCAGAGAGCTTGTGTCTTCCCTTGTTAATCCCTGCTAAGGACACAAGGCCAGTAAGTGGTGGGGCCAGCTCTAAAATGAACATCTCTTAAATGTGGTTTGACCCAGAATTCTGCCACGACACAGTGCTGTTGAGACCTTGCTTTGAATGGTTTTTCCAGTAACTGACACATTTGCATTGAGTCATCTTCCTTCTCCCCCTTGAGAACAACATAGGGACATGTAAGAAGGTGGAGTAGAGTTAGAAGGTGGGGTAATAGGTTCTTTTCTATGTGCTAAGCCAGATAATCTATATCGAGGTAAATGTATAACCTTGAGCTTTTTAACCCCATGAGTTTTAACCACAAGAGTGTCAATGAAAACAAGCAACTGATTTATTTCCAGGTTTTTGGCAACATCACTGGACGCTACACTTCTTGGGAGTCTAGGTGAACAAATGTTACACATGTGCCCATTCTTGGGTAGTTTTAGGAATGTCTGTTGGATATTCATACATTTTTTGGAGCCCATTCATGGCATTGTGTGGAAGGCATGCAAGAATTTCTTTTTAATAACTTTTACAGGGTAATTTTCATGATTTCTGAGATGTCCCTTTGATGGGAGTCTGAGAATGCTCAAGTTAAAGGACTGTTTTGGTCATCAAATCTAGCACTCTTCCTCCGGGTGAAATGATCTGAAACTTTCAAGCACATATTTCTATCTATCTTCTTTTTAAATAATTCCAGAAATAGAAGAATCACTGTCCACCTCAATCACCTGTCCTGGTGTTAATCACTCTTAGCTCCAGAAAGCTCCTCCTCTCTTCTAACTCACTATCTCCTTCTGAATAAGTCCCTTGACTCCAGCCCTGTGGAGATAAAGAATAGCTGGTCACCTCGGCAGTGCCCTCCAGCCCACACATTTGGACAGTTCTCTCCACTTGATTTGAACAGCAACCTTCATTCTTCTGCTCACTGGCAGATCGGACTGCCAAGAGGAGTGTGATCGTCTCTGTTCCCACCCTCTCTCTCTGACTCCCAGTTTCCATAAGGTGAGGAGGTTCAAGAAAGACGTTGCCTAGATGAGTCATTTTCACAACAAGCTTTTATTACTCTTTTTAAAACCCATATAAGAAAGACATTTAAAAGGAAAATATCCTCAGAACAAACACATATACGCTGAACAACACAACCATAGAAGGCACTACCAGCAGTTATACCCACCTCTGGGAGGGAAGGAATACTCTACAGATACTTTTTTCAGAGGCTTAGACCTCAGTGTAGATCCTGGGTCTCACTGTGCTTTAGATAAAGTCTGAATTTTCCCCTAATTTTCTCATTTCATAAACACCCTTATCTTTTTATATATAGCTATATGCCTTTATGTATGTACACACACACACACACACACACACACACACACACACACACACATATATATATATATGACTTGTTTTTTCCTTCTCAAAAATAAAATAGCCATCCCCATAGAGGGCGATTCTCAGCAGCATTCACAGCGGTTGCAGCGGGAGCCATGCCTTCTATTAACGTTAGAGACATGCAGGACGAAGGAAAATGACTCTCTACCTGCTCCCTTTGATATACAGCAGGGGAAGAGAGTTTTTAAGGAGGGGAGTGATAAGGCTGAGCATGAGATGGCAAATAACCACAATTTTGGGGGTTTAAAAAAATCTCAGAGTTGCGAGCTTATGTTGCTTTTGCAGCTCTGAAGACTACGCACAGTTCATAGGACAAGGGGTCAGCATTCCTTCTGGGATCAGGGACAGTGTGGACTCAGCCTGGGTCAGGGAGGGAACTTCTGAGGCTACATGAAGAAGCCTGGGCTCGAACCAACCCAAGAGGGACTTGGGAAGGCAGAGGACAGCAAAGAAATGGTTTCTCAGAGGCTAGATTGGGAAACCAGCTCTGCTTTGAAAATGACAAGTCCTTCTCCCTCTGCACTGGAGTGTCTTTGCAGTCCTGGCTACTTGCTGGGATTGTTTGGCTAATTGATTTTTCAGATTCAACCTAAACAAGAAGCCAGTACAAATGTAGAGTCAGGAATCTGATCCTCCCTGTCATCATGGTCTGCTGTCACTTCTTGGAAGTCAACACTCATCACCCAGATGGGAAGGAGGTCTGTGGCCCTCACCCACACAAGGAGTGAGGGCTTCCCTGGCACTGTCTCCCACACTGCTGTTGTCCACTTCACAGCAGGCGCGAGCCAGTGGCAGGGCTTCAGGCAAACCATGCTCTGCTCCTATCTCTCTCTGAAAACAAAAAGGCACTGAGGTCAACAGGGAGGCCAAGCCCATGGGCTCATGGAGCGAGTGCATGAGCAGCTGGCCGGTGCTTCAGAACAGAAAGGACTCCAAGTTGACCGAGTTGGAGGATCCCCCCTCTGTAATCAAGGCAACTCCTTGGGCAGCACCTGAAGATTCCAGAGTCCCAGTGGGAAGAGGGAGGCAGTGCTGGAGACCGAGGGGGGAACCCAGGCAGCCCAGGCCCTCCTCTGCTCTCTAGTTGGGGGAAGGCTGAAGATAGCTGGGAAGTGTTTCTCTGCATCACTTTTTGGCTTTCTCCATCTGCCTGATTTCTGTACTCAGCAGGAGACTTTTTAAATGGCACATGGCTGGTTTCCCTTGGTGGAAACACATGTCGAGGGTGGTGATATCAAATTCAAATTTGTAACTTAGAAAGTCTGCTGACAAAGATGTGACAAAGTACCACATGCACGCAGATATATGCCTTTGGGTTGATACGTGCACGGTCTCTTGGGCCATAAGGGCAATGGCCCTGGCAGGCTGCAGCTTCTCTGGAAATCTTTGAGCCCACCTTGGCTCTGGTGCACCTTACCCTGAGCATCGGGGCCAGTGGCTTTACGAACTCTCCCTTAAGCATGAGCAGCGGGCACTGTGGGGCAGTGGAGACAGTCCTTTTATGAGCATTATCCTGCCTTCAGGGGCTTAGCTCAGACCTACTGAAGGAATATGCTACAACTTTTCACTCATAAATAAAGGTGTTGTGGGTGGCAAATAAGAGAAACTGAAGAAGAATCAAAGCCAGAGAAAGAACGTAGCACTCTAAAACTTTTCTTCCTTCCTTTGCCGGCTGGTGTGAGAGGTTCCAGCTGGGTGACGAGAGGCAACTATTTGGTTTGTGAAAGGCTTGCAGACTGAGAGAGGCTGTTCATTTCACACGAGTTCTGATCCTTGGCAGAGTCTGTGGTGGGGCACAGCGTGGGGGCGGGCAGGAATGAACCCCTGCACAAACACTTGTCCATGGAGGAGACTCTGTGCCACAGCTGGGTGAGCACAGACGCACCCGCCAGAGGTGTCCTGAGAAAAAGTGTCTATTGCAAAATAATAATAATAACAATAAATCTGAGCACATTGGGAGGAGAGGAAGCAGGACCGGTTACCCAGGTTTGCCCTGGGATTCTCTTAAGGCCTCCTCTAGTTTCTGCCTAAACTTGTCATACTTCTTCTGTACTTGTTGGATTTTGTCCTGCTCTTCTTTTTCCAGGATTGTTAGGAAGTTCTGGAGTTCAGGGATGGAGAAGGCGTCCCACTGTGAGGCGATTGGTGGGGAGAAACAGAAGAGGATAAGGGTTAGAGGTTGACATGACCCAAGGGGTCCTGCTGCTTCCTCCTTCCCACAGTTCACACCGTGATTCACACCAGTTTGCTACCGAATAGGCATGAAGCTTGGCTTTTACATGCCTGTCATACCAGCAATGAGATTTCAAATCTTGGCATCTCGTGACCAGAAATTGCCAGTCCACGAACCATGTATTTGCTTAAAGAATCAACAATCTTAAAGCCTCTGTGCAGCAGCTGAGATCTTGACAGCGATACTTGACCCTCCCAGCATGCAGACCCTCGAGAGCAGGGGGAAGAGAGTGGGACTGGGACTCAGAAGACTAGTTTGAGCCTGACTTCATCTCTTGCCAGTCATGTGATCTTGAGTATCACCCCACCCTTCTCAGCCTGCTTTCTCATCTGCCATGGACTTGGGGTATCAACTTCCCATAGTTGGCAGAGCAGATCGTGCTGGTCAACTCAGGCCTGTCTGGAAGGGACCTGGCCTGTCAGGGCAGAAGGCAAGTCTGACTCCTCTCAGGCTGAAGCAGAGGCCCCACAGGGCCAATGATGAAGACTCCTAAGCTCTCTGAGCACAAGAGTATTAAGGTTTATCTCATTTATGCCCCACACTGGATAAAGGAGAAACCTGAGCTCCATAGAGGGAAGTTGGCATTATCACGATCACAGAGCTTGTGGCAGCAGAAATGGAACTAGAACCCAGGTCTCTTGATGTAGGCCCATGGGGCTTTCCACAGGGCCTGTAGTGTTCACACACTTGCAGTGTAATATTTTTCCAAAAGTGATCTACAGATGCCAATAGATAAAGCAGATGAAAGCAGAGCTGCCTGGCTGAAGTGGGGAGAAGGGACAGTCCCACTTGCCTAGATCCTCCAAATTGCCATAGCAACCCCTAAGGCTGCTCCCCATGACTCTAGGCCTCCACCTAACACAATGTGACAAACACTGAGACCCTCTCCTGCTCTCAGTCACTCCTCTCAGGCCACGGGAAGCAGACCGGTTTCACTGCAGCTTACACAACAAGAATGGATGCCAGTTAGCTTCCCTTGGGGGAAAGAAACCAATATTTAAGAATAAGGAAGAGAAAAATTGCCCAAAAGTATCTATACCCAGTAGAGCCCAGAGTTTGTTGGGCCTCTGCCCATCCTAGAGCAAAATCAGCCTGGGCCTGAACAAAGTGAGTCTCTCAGTCCTCTCCACCCTGAGTTTTCAGAAATAAAGCACATCAAATCCTTTCTTTCTCAGGCCTTGCCAGACACAGGCCCTGACTTGTTCTCCTGGGGTGCGCACAATCCCAGCTGAAACACTGAACCTTGGGCCCAGCACTCACCCCCACCCAACTTTCTCAGCAGTCTTCCTCCCGTCCCACTGCGTGGGCCCCACACCCCACCAATGCCCACCTGCGCCCACCCAGGGCACCCTGAGGACCAGGTTTATGCCATGTGTGCAGACCTACCTCCACCTCTCCAGTTTCATTCTCCTTTAGCACAAAGCTGAGGACCTCAGGGTCAGGCCCGGCCAGGAGGCGCAGGTAGAGGGGGCAGTCAGCAATGGAGAGTTTCTGGAAGAGCACTGTGAACCAAGAAGGGGGATGGGGAGCTCATCTTGGAAAAGAAGGACGGGGCCTGTGCTGGGGACAGGATTGGAAACGCAGGGGGGCACTTATAACTAGAAGTGGACATTCGGCCCTTTCAGCTTAATGAAATGAACCCATGAGAGTCAGTAGGGTCATCGCCTTCTATCTTGGATGTCTGCTCAGAGTTTAAAGCCGTTTCCGTTCACATCACCTCCCAAATGATTAGGAATGGTGGGGCAGATTCCTCCCATTACACAGATTAGGAAATGGGAGGCCGGGGTGCGGATTTCCTGAAGTCACATGCAGAGTTAGGGGCACGGTGGGTGGGTGTGAGCTGCCCTGCCAGGCCCTCTGCTCTTGCCTTCCTGCCCGAACTCTGTGTGTGGCTTTTCCACAGATCTGAATGTCATGTGGATAGCTGGGTCCCTAGTACACAGGAGAAGCCCACTGCTCCCATCTAAGCCTGGCAGGGGCATCAGTGGATGGGCATGTCAGAGGTGGGGTACATAGCTTCTGGTTGGGTATGTTCTCTCTCCTACCTTGTCCGTCCTTGTGGATCCGCTTAAAAAGTGCAAACTTCTGGGGATTGTCCACGACCATGAACTTCTTGAGCAGCCCCTGGATGACCTCACTGACCGTGGTGGTGCTGCTGATGTGGAGCTGTTTGATGGCATCGAGTGGCAGGTAGAAGGACGTCCGCTTGTCTGTGGTGGCTGCCAGGTTCACCTCCTTGATGGCGTCATAGATGGACTGGGGCCGGATCCCAGCAGGCACGGTCACCGGCCGCCGCAGTTTCAAATGCACTTTGATGAAACCTGTGTAGGTGCCATCTTCACTCTGCAGGGCGTTGGGGTGGGGTGTCATAAGGGGTCAGGGCTGACCATCTTGTGTGCTCATATCTGTCACTCTGGGCCATTGTCCCAGGCAGCACCCATCTGTCTCTCTGAGTTCCTTCTTGCTTCTGCTGACCTGGAGATACCTTCTGCCCTGCCAGTGAGCCAGGAGAAGGCCCACAGTATCTGGCTACCAGAGACAACTTGTGGGGCTGCGGTGGCTTTCTCTCCTGGGTCTCGAGTCGACCGCCCCAAACCTCCTGCCAGGCAGACATCAATTGCCTTTGGTGAGTCCCCACTCTAAGAGGCAGGTCTGGAGTGGCTTCTCTAGTTTATACCTCTGAACCAGGCAAGAGCAAGAAGGCTCTATAATAAGGCCCTTGGAGAACCAGCCCACTGGATTTCCTCCTGCATCTCTTTACAAAGAACGTGCAGCCTTTAAGACTTAAATCCGGGCCCATTTGCCACTGGATTTTTCTGGTGCTCCATCTGGCTGAAGCTCCAAAGAGCCAGTTGCTGTAGTCACCAGCAGGGGGCAGGGTTTGTCTACCATCTCCCCTCCCCATTGAAGACGGCCTTCTCAACCAGCGTTAAGTTGGGTGCCCTCCCTTCTCTGAACATTGCATGGGGGTAGGGAGGGGAGCTGTGAACTCCCCTTGTCAAGGGCTCCCTGGGGGCCAAGCAATAATAACAGGCCCTTGGTCATAGTATATCATTCAGTCTCTTAATTTACACTGAAGCTCAGAGCAGTTAAGAAAGTTTCCCAAAGTCACGAGCGAAAAAACCAGAAAGGCTGGAGGCAGGATATGGCTCTATCTTATTCTAAAGCCCACTCTATTAATATTTCTCTAAAGCACATGGAGGCCACTGACAGCCCAGGCTACAGCTTTCCATGACCCCTGAGGGACCGCTGGGGAGAGCAGAGGAGCCAACACCCCCAAAGGGGGTCGTGTAGTGGGTGCTGGGCAGAGGGTGGGTGCCCCACTCACCAGCTTCATGCCCAGACAGTTCTTCTCCCGTGTGTTGTAGCTGTCAATCTTCTGCTTGATCTCCTGCAGTGTGGGCGGGCGCCGCGTCTCCTCCACAGGTTTACAGACATTCTGGAACAGACATAGAAGTGGGGGTGGGCATGCAGTCGTTCTCAGGATGAGATAGGGAAACACCACACCCTCCCAAACGCCTCTCTGACCAAGAAGTGAGCACCAGCCCCGCAGAGTGAAACTAATTACATGGACTCAGAGCAAGACATTAAAAGGTCAAATCCCAGCTGTGCCATTTTCCAGCCAGCCACCCCTGGAGAAGAAACTCAAATCTCTCTAAGTCTCACTCTCTCCACCTGTGAAATGGGAAGAACACCAGTATGAAAGTACCTGGCACTGCCTATACATCTGGTGAGTGAGCAGAGCTGCATTTGTTTGTGGTGGGTTGCTATGGAAACGATGCCTTTTAGATGCTATGGAAGATGCAAAAAACACAAGCCACGGTCCATCTTCTCAAAGAAGTAACAATAGAGCTGGAGGGACAGGCATGTACATGTGGTGCCAGCAGATGCTGACGGGACAGACAAGAAGTTTCCGAAACCCAAAGGACCCCTTAGGGACACATGGATACCAGTTCAGGCCCCATGTTACTGGCCACAGTGCTTTGCACACAAGAAGTAAATATCAATCTATCAAATGGACGAGTGAGCACCAGGGATGAGGGGGCGGTAGCCCTCTTTGACAGCTGAGGAGATAAACTTTCTCTACTGGGGATATCAACAACCAGCTTTTACTCAGCACCGCCACTATGCCAAGTACTTGGCATACATTATCTCATTTAATTCGCACAGGCCAAAACTCTATAAGACAGTTTATTGCCCTCATTTACGGGTGAGCCTATTGAGACCAGGACAAGTTTAACAACTTGCCTAATGCCCTACGGTCGGTATGTACAGAGCCAAACAGCAATTCCAGGTCTGCCCTGTCATGTTCTTCTCACCACATCAGGATTCCTTCTTCTCATATGTCCCTGATGTCCTCTTGCCCCCACCTCCGGGAAGGGTAGGGGGAGGAAGAAGTTGAGTTGGAGGTCAAGGTCCCTCACACTATGGAGGGAATACAGGGTTTTCAGCAACTCTGTCCCTCAGCCAGTTTTCTGGATTTCTCTCAAGTTCACTGTCACCCACTCCTGTGTTTAGTCTTCACACTGTCTCTGTGTAGCTGAGAGTGCTGGAACAGGTTAGTTAAAACCCATCCAGCATTTGCCAGATATTAGAAATCTAGTAGACTCAGGGGGAATCAGTATTCTCCTCTGGCAAATCAGGAAACTGAGGCCCAGATAGAGATGACTCTGACACCACCCAACACCGCCCTGTGGGTTTCTGGGTCTGGCTGGAGAATTTCACAGCTGCCCGGACATCACAAGACCAGCCAGTGGAACACAACGGGGCACCCACAACAGAGCTCTACCCCGACCTTCCTCCCTTCAGCAAGCCTGTTGGGGAGTCACGTCACACTGAATACCATGCCTTCACTTCCTCCTCCCACCTTCCAGTCCCACAGAACCAACACGACATCAGGCTCTGGCTGCCAAGAGGAGCTGGCATGGCCAAGCCTGTGTGTGACTTCAGTCTCCCACCTCCCACTCTCAGCACAGAGGAGAGTGGCATCCTCTTTCCATCATGGCATCTTGGCCTGGCCTGCTGCTCCCTCTGTTCTCCTCCCCAGGGCTCCTGATTTCTGGTGCTGGGTACTTTCACATGCCTTCTCTTATGTACTATGTATGCTATTCCTATTTTACAGACACAGAACTAAGGCTCAGAGAGGTTAAGACATGTGCCCAAGGTCCCACTGCTATAAATGGCAGAGTAGGGCCTGGAACCAAGGCCTCCTAAGGCCCGTGCTTTTCTCAATTCTTCTGCTGAGAGGGGCTGGCCATTCTCCCACAGGGATCACAAACTCCGCTGCAGGGTTGGGGGAGCAGCTGCTAAGCCAAGGCCTATCAAGTACCTGACTTGTGAAGTGTTCATCCAAGATGCATCTGCTCAGTGGGCCAGGGCCCAGAGGCACCATGTCACCTGTGAAGATGGCAAGGAGGAACCTCTAACCTTGGGAGCGAGATGCAGCCTCCAGGAGGCAGGGCCCACCTTTCTCCTGTGTGCCTCCTCAGGTCTCTGAAACTGAACCTTGATTCTATAGATCACCAAGGGGAGCAGCCCCTGGACATCTCCTGTTTGCCTGAGTAGTGAGTGGTGTGAGCCTCACAGACTGTTTATTCACTGTCAGTCCATTAACCCAGAGATCACCAGAATGAAGCCTCTCTTTCCTCATCCTTTCCTTGGGTAGCTCCTGGAGTTCTCCACCCTCAGTCCCCACCAACTGGGCAAATCTTTAGGGAGCCAGGTGGGCCTGGGCCTGGCCCTGCCTTCCCTCTGTTTGTCTCACATAGGCTGTCACTTCTCAGGAGTTAATAGCTTTCTCATACTCATCTACAAAAGAGTTAAATGAGGAAAGAAAACTCTAGAAGCTCCTGGAAGATCTCTCATAGTTTCCAACCGAGCTACAGTCATTCCCCTGTTAGAAAAGGCAGCAGTGTCATAGCTTTCAAAGGCCTGGTCAGAGCATGAGTCAGAGTTGCCTTAGCCACGGTTTCTTCTTCTTCCTGTTCTCCTTTTCTTCAACAGATAAACCCATCTATTCTCTCCCTTTCCTACCACAAACCTGGGGAAGTGACGCAAATGGCCACAGGGCACCTTTGCCTTCCAGGACTGACGCAGAGGACAGCAGCCCTGATCTCACCATGTGGAGGTCTAGCCCTCTGGGTGGTGGTGGGGAGCCCCATCTGGGGGTGCCAGGAGCCCCATGTGTGGCCAACACTATGAATCTCACAGCCCTGGAATGTCAGCTCCCCGGTCTGGGATGTCTGCTGCCCACAACACATCGGGCAGACAAGATCAGACCCACAGACTGAATGAGTCACCTCTCAAAGTAGGCCAGCCAGCCGCCACAGCTTTGAGGACCACTGAGCCCTTTCCACCCGAGAGAGGGTACAGGATCTAGACCAGTGGTTCTTAAACTTGCCTGAACAGTGGAATCATCTGGGAGATCTTTAGAGACACGGCTGCTTTATCTCTGGAGATTCTGATTTAATTGACCTGGAGGGCAGCCTGGGCATAGGAATTTTAAAAATCTCGTAGTTAATTCTGGTGTGCGGCAACATTTGCAAAGACCTCTCACAGCAATTCCAGACATGAAGGGCCCCCATCTAGCTTCAGAGTTAACACTGTGGCACAAACAGATCACACTACCCCAAAAGTTTACCTAAAAGGTTGTATCTGTTGTGTGAACAAGATCAGTACATATGGTGATTTTTTTTTTTTTTTTGGTAAAGGTTTCACTCTGTCACCCATACTGGAGTGCAGTGGCACGATCAGGGTCACCACAGCCTCAACCTCCTGTGCTCAGGTGATCCTTCCATCTCAGCCTCCCTAGTAGCTAAGACTATAGGCGCACACCACCATGTCTGGCTAATTTTTTTTTTTTTGTAGAGATGAAGTTTCATTATGTTGCCCAGGCCGGTCTTGAACTCCTGGGCTCAAGTGATCCTCCTGCCTTGACCGGCCTATAGTAATAATCTTCAAAGACTACAATTTCTATTTACCTGCCAGATTCTCAAGTCCTCAAAGTGAAAGATTTGCCTCTGTCCGTGGGTACAAAGCTAGAAACCAAACAGACAGAGTTTGGTCTTGTGGGGTGGCAGAAGATAGAGACAGAATGGGGAATTCTGTTATGATTTAACAAATATAGACATTGGCCTGTGATGTGTCTCTCCTGGGGGGTTTACACATCTCAGTGCATCTGGCGTGGAATTCATCTGCTCTGATTAAGCCCCTGGCATTGGTGGCAGATGGCTGAGCTGTTCCCAATGCACCCGGCACGTCCAAGGCACTGGTGAAAAATAGGTTTGTGCTCACATGTGCTAAGCCAGGGAAGGTGCTGTGTCCTTCTTCAGTTCTTGAGGTTACTGGGGTACAGCCAAATGAAGAGGTAGAGTCTAGGAGTCAGAGCAGAGAGGCCCCTCCCCCAAATGATTCCCTAATGTCTTCATTAAAATATTCTTAACAAAACGAGGACCACAGCCCTGTAGTCTCAGAGCAGGTTTGCCCTAATTTAAGTTTTTCTTTATTTTATCTTTAAAACAACAGCAAAACACTGGCTAATTCTGCATTCTAATCAATGACATATGTGAAGTCTTGATTTTGATCATGGGGGAGTGACCCAACGTCCTGAGACAGAACGGCTCTGAGTGAGTTGCATGGCTTTGAGTATCCCCACGTGGGCCCAGGACAACTCAGGAATGCTGCCACATGAGAGGGACACCCCAGGGTGAGGCATGGGCTGAGTAGAATGTGTGATCCACCCTCAGCACTGCAGCCATCATATATATTCATGCTCATTTTTTTTTTTTTGACCTAAATCACACAGACATTATTTTTGCTAAATATTCATTCTCCCTTTTTAAAAACTGGTCAGTCTCATTTCCTTTCATCCTATCACTCCTGTCTTCCATCTGCAGTTTCATTTGTCAAGGCCTCTCTGACCACTCCAGTCCTGAAAGACGACAGTAATAATGATGATGGTGATAGAGAAGAATATTCTTCGCTACAGCTAATTGTGTGCCATGCACGATTTGACTCACTCGGCATATATTAGCTCAATTCATCCTCACAGCAAATTTATGATGTAAAAATATGCGTATAATACCCATTTTACAGTAGAGAAAACTCAGGCACAGTAAGATTAAAGCTGACCTACATCTAAAGCTAATACGATACTATCTGGCACATACACAGCATCTACTTATATTAACCTCCAAGTAGACCATTTATCTCAGTTTTTTTCCCCAGCTAGACTGAAGCTCTTTAATAACTTACAGCATACTTCTATTTCTTCTCTATGACTAGAGGCACGTGTATAAGGCAGATAGTAATTATCTGCTTAAGAATCTTCAGTGGTTCCCCCATTTCCTACAGTGGCCAAAAAAGGTTTTCTCTCCTAGGAATCACCATGCAGTGAGCTTTGAATTTCAATTAGACAGAGCTCTGTGAGAGAATCGCACACCCCTGTCTTGTCTACCACAGCATTCCAGATGCTAGTTTCAGCTTGACACATAGTAGGGGCTCAATCAATACCTGCAGTATGAACACAGTGTGTGTGCCTTCTGACTCCCATTATTAACTATGTAATCTTAGAAAGTCAGATGATCTCTAAGCCTCAGTTTCTTCCTCTACACATTTGGGATTTTAAAAAATCCTTTATTGCCTCCTTGGATTGCTGTGAAGGCAGAAATCAAATAAGATATTGGGTATGAAAGTGTTTTGAAAACCAGCAAACCCATGCAAAGGCATGTATTGTGACTATCATCTCAGGAAAGCAAAGCTCTACCCCTCTGAGCAAATCTCATTTCTCACTTCCTTGCGCTCTTATTCTAGATTGGCCCGCATGTCCACAGAGTTCCTTCATTCCTCTCTATACAATAACAATCAACAAACATTTTCCATAAAGGGCTTAAACATTTTAGGCTTTGTAGATCACACGGTCCACTGCGACAACTCAGCTCTACCATTATAACACAAAAGCAGCTATTGGATGAATTCGGCTGAATTCCAATAAAATTTTATTATAAAATCTGGCCCCTGGGCAGTAGTTTGCTCTACAATGTTGTTTGTGCAGTTTCTCCTGTCTAGAATACATATTCCCACTGCCCCTAGTTCCACCTTCTCCATGTAGCTTCCTAGTTAATTTCTCCAGCCCACAGCTATCTCCCCATTCTCTGTTCTCCTAATAATCAGATCCCTGACATTTTAATTCCCAAATGAAGAACGGTATACACAGTTTTGTCCTGGTCCCTTTCTTTCTCCTGAATTATACTTCCTACGTTTCCTGTGTATTTCCTCATACCACCAGTCAATAGACCTTTGTAACTTCACTCTCACAGGACACTTTTCACAAGCAGACAAAGGTTTGGTCACTTTCCTAGAGTTCTCAATGAGGAGGCAACAAAGCTGGCAGAGGAGATGGGCGGCTAGGCTCACTCACTGGCTCAGAGACTCCCAAACACCAGCCCCATGGCCCCAAAGCTTCAGACTCCTGTTGCAGCAAAGCTGCAAATTACCACTCGTCACAGATCGCTGCAGCTGCTGGGTCAAGTTAAATCCACAATGCAAGAATCTACAGAGGTGCTTTCAGAGCCTGTATGGCTACATTTGGCATCTAATTATATGCTACCTTTTATTGTTTAATGATTGTTGCACATGTTAATTCCATCTCCCCAATTAGATGCTCCCCTGAGGGAGACAGACATTAGTCTGGTGCCTAAGCTTCTTTTTGGCATTCAAGCTCAGTGAGGCTTGGCTGAACAGCGGGCTGACCGCCAAACAAGGGTCACATAAATACCTGTTGATTGGGTGGCAGGGGAGGGCAGGACAGCCTTGATGATTCCCAGACAGTCCCTCACACTAAGCTGTACCATAAGATGCCAAGAACATGCATGGGGTTCGGACTCTGGCCAGCCCTGTAGCTCGCTCTTCGCAGCTTGCTGGTGAGAACACATGCAAAGATCATCAAATGACCTCTGGGGAGTCACTTCCTCAGTTTCCTCATATGTGAAATCATGAAGTGAGCCCAGAGAAGGTCTAAGGCCCCCTTCACAGGACTAACATTTTACACATAAGAGAGGGTGGTTTTTTTCATCACTGCTTCCTCTTCTATTTCAGAGAATTGGGTATGGGGTGCGGGGAGCCTCTTGGAGGCTAGCTGTCTGAATTGCAGCAGGAATAACTCATCTAAAGAGCACTAAGAAAGTCTCTAACCTCTATGACTTTACTTTTTCATTGCTCAACACCTGCTTTAGTCATCAGCAAGATTCCATTTTAGCTAAACTCAAGTAGGTCTGCATCTCTTAATGCACACAGCTCAAGAAAACAAAACAAAACATACCCCGGAAGTCATTCACCATGAGCCTTTGCCACATTTCCTCTTTCTCAGTGCTTAGCAAATCTGTCAGTCGCAATTCTTTTGCCCCTTGAGTGGAATCCATCTCCAGGCCTAAATCAGAGTGAAGAACCTCGGGCATCTCTTGCACGAGAATGACCCATTCACAGATGACTTTGGGGTCCCAAAGAGCTGGTGCTTCTAAGGGCCTTCCCTAAACGAGAACCTCTGAAGGCTGGGGCAGACACCCATCTGTGCGGGATGGGTTTGAAATGCTCTGCTCCATCTCCGAACCACATTCAAGGGTCATGGGTGCCTTTGTAATGGCCTCAACCAGCCAGAAAAGAGGAAGCTCAAGGGCCCTCCCCTTCAGGGTCCGTTCCCACATCCTAAAGGGCGTGGGTGCTGGTACAGATCCCCCCAGCCCCCCCCCATAGAAGTGAAGAGGTTGATTCCCACAGGTCCTCCTACGCAGCCTGTCCACTGTCCCAACATAAAAGAGTTGGAAACTCCTAAACTGTGTCCTCCAGTGGGTTATTTGCTGCAGAGCAAGGAAGGGGCCCCAGTATGGAGCCATCCATAGGAGTAGAACCTTGTGGAATTTGAGGAGCTCTGGTAGGGTGTAGCGAAGGAGCAGAAGAAAGAAAGGGGTGGGGGTAGGGGTGGGCTGAGAAATGAAAGAGACTGAAGTCCCCAAAGACAAAAACATAGAGCAGATGGTCAATGTCAACAGTCAGTCAGCAGTAACTGATTGAATTGCCTATGGTGGGGGACTGTGGAAGGCATCTTGGGAGACAAAGCAGATGGGGTGTGGTCCCTGTCCTTGGGAGCCCACCGTTATCTGAGGAAAGAAGACAGAGACACTTGCACTATGGCATGCACTGTGGCACACCAGAGCTCCCACGGCATGTGGGACCAAAAGCCTCAGGCAGCCCAGATCACGTCATTCTAGCAGACTCGCTGGGGTACCAGCATGTCCTAGGGCCTGAGCACAGGGTCGCCCACTTCCTAAGTAGCTGCTGCAGTCTAAGCACGGGAGCAGCTCACCTAGGTTGGGTCAGGACCAGGGTACAGGAGCTTATGGAGGAGGCCTTGGAGCTATAGGGACCTAGGTTCAAGCCCTACACTAGCTATTATTCATTCTAATAATAAAAATCACCAACAGCCAGGCGCTGCCCTGAGGGTTTCACAGCTGGGATCTCATTTAAACCCCTAAATAACTCAATGAAGGTGCTGCTACTACCCAGAGTCCCTGCTCCTCATCTCTAGACCATGCTGCTGTGGCCTTGGCTGTGAACTTCAGCAAGCCCATCTCACTGAGACTCAGATTTCTTTGTGAAGTGCAGTTTATACATTGGTTACAGAGGTTCAATGAAAGCACACATCTGAAAGCCCTTGGCACAATGTAAGTACACAGTAAGCACTCAATAAATGTTAGTGATTACATCATCATGCAAAGCATCATCATAATCACCAGTAGTCATGAATCTGGCAGGACAAAGGAAAGTCTGGCCAGGCTGACCCAATATGGGGCCTTGATTCCTGACAGGCCTTCCTTTCAGCCAGGGGCCACATGATGACTTTAGTAGGTCCTAAGTACTTTTGTCTGGGGCCAAGGGCCTCTTCCTCTATTAAAAACAAACAAACAAACAAACAAAAACAACCTGAAAATGATATTTTATGATTCCATTGGTAGAAAGGCAAATATACTAATGTCCTAGAGTAAACACTTCCTTTAACCTGCAAGTTATTTTTTTCTCTTGATTTTGAAGGAAACTAAAACATTTTTATGGGCCTCTAAAGTATCATGGGCCCCTGGCATGATACCTGTGGTGCCTCATGGAGGAGTTGGCCATGTTTTCCAGCTGTTCGGTCCCTACAGGTTGACCAGCTGTCCCAATTTGCTGGGACTGAGAGAGAGTCCTCTGAGGATGTGGAACTTTTGATGCTAAAACCAGGATAGGCCTGGGCAAGCCAGTACATCTGGTGACCCTAACCCCAGGGTTCTACCTCAGGCCTAGAGGACTCCCTTCCTCTCGTTTCCTCCCTGCTGCTGGTCCCAGGGTCACTCTTCTGCTCTCTGTAAAGCTGTACCCATGTACTCGATTCTGGAGGTTTTTCTGACACCGCCCTTCTCTCCCACCCCAAGGCCAGGCTGTGGCCTAGGACACAGCTGTGCTGACTGTCTCTGAAGACAAGCACACACCCCTGCAGCTTAGTCATAGAACATAAGCTCCCTGGGGCAGGGGCTTTGCCATGTTTACTGATGCAGCACCCAGAACAGTGCGTGGCACACAACAGGGGCTGATTAAACATTTGCTAAATGAATGGAATAAAACACAAAGAAGTAATAAGAGAAAACATGCACACACCAAACCCCAAAACAAATGTGAGGAAATTAAAAGGCTCCAGAATTTTATAAGGGTTTTGTAGGATTCCTGGTCCATGGACCTATTTACATCTGAGACAATAACTGAACATCAAAGGAGACATTTGTCTTCTGTTTCTGAGGGTTGATGACCCAAATCCCTTCCATTTCTGTTCTTCCCTCCTCTGGGTCATCATGAAGACCCCTTTTCAGCTCAGAGGTTTAAAGTCTGAATCCCGGCAGAAAAGGGTGATGCCCGTTCTTCTGAGATGGCCATGGGAAACTCCTAAAGAGTTTCTAGAAGATCTTTCTTCAAGTTAGTTTTCCTCTTTGGATTTCCAGCTAGGTCCCTGTCCCCTTACCCAGCCTCCCCTAGGCCAGTCTCCTTTTGGTCGCCCTAAACTCTTCGTCTGACCAATCAGCCAGAGAGGGCCTTCTCTTTATCTGATAGGATATACTCCTGCCCCTGGAACTGACAATCTGTCTTCTGGGATACCCATTTTTTCTAGAATTGTGGGCTTACCAACAACATCAGTATATGTCCAATTATTCTGGCATTGATTTCACCCTCTGTATGTCACAAGGGTGTACAAGTCTATCTCCATTAGACCATGAGCACCCCAAAGTCAGTGACTATATATATATCTTTCACCTCTGTATTCCCAGGGCACCCTGAATCAGAATACCGTGAAGTGAATTAGGAATGAATGGTGGGCAGGTGAGTGAGTGGGTCCCAATATCCTGGCCCTGGCCCCAGGCACTCCTAAACTCTCTCAGCTCTTTCAGATCAATTGAAAGAGAATTTCATGACGAATCATATAACTGATAAGGGATTGATATCCAGGATATATAAATAACTGATAGTATCTAACATCAACAAACATAAACAACCTGATTTTTAAAAAAATAGACAGACATGAACAAACATTTCTCCAAAGAAGATCTATAAATGGTCCACAAGCATATGAAAAGATGTGGATGAGGTGGTCATTAGGGAAATGCGAATCACGTCATTAGGGAAATGCGAATCAAAACCGCAAAAGACCACTTCACACCTATTAGGCTGGCTATAATTAAAAACAATAACAACCACAGAAAATAACAAGTATTGGCACGGAAGTGGAAAAATTGGAACCCCGTGCATTGCTGATGGAATTATAAAATAATGCAGTCACTGTGAAGTATAGTACGGCGATTCCTCAAAAAATTAAACATAGAATTGCCATAGAATCCAGCAATTCTACTTCTGGGTATATACCCAAAATAAATGAAAGCAGGGACTCAAATAGATATTTGAACACGCATGTTCACAAAAGCATGATTCATAATAGCCAAAAAGGTAGGAGCAATTCAAGTGTCCATCGGTGAATGAATGAACAAAATGTGTTATACACATACAATGGAATATTATTCATTCTTAAAAAGGAAGTACATTCTGACACATGCTACAACATGGATGGACCTTGAAAATGTTATGCTAAGTGAAATAAGCCAGTCACAAAAGGACAGATACTGCATGATTATGTCTGTATGAGGCTCCTAGAGTAGTCAAATTAATACCAGGGGATTCCCAAATACCTGAAATTTATTTATAAAAAATTTATTCTGACATATATAAACTTCAGTCACCTTCAAAGCACTCTCCATTTGAAGCAATAAACCTACTGAGTCACTTTTTCCACCGCTCAAAACAGTTTTTGAACTCATCAACTTTGATGCCTATTAGTGCTTCTGCCATTTTTTGTTTTACCCCTTTTTCACCTCTGTTTCACCCCTTTCATTTCCTTTTGAGAACTTTTTTCATCTGGGAAAAAAAAAGTCGCTCAGGGCATAATCAGGTGAATAGGGAGAGTAGGGCATGGGGTCTGCCATTTTTGGTCAAAAACTGCTGTACACTCATTTGTGTGGTATGGTCAGGTGTGTTATAATGGTAGAAGAACCAGTCACCTGTTTGCTAAACTAGAAACATTTCTTCTGCATATCATGACCCAACCTTCTCAAAATTTCCAGATAAAAACTTTGGTTGACTGATCCGGAGAAAAAAATTCCAAGTGTATTACAAGGGGCCTGCTCTCCAAAAGAGAATTCTGTTTTTGGGGGGGTTCCCTTCATACACAGTTGCCAGGGACCAAGGGAGGGGGGAAATGGGGAGTTACTGTTTAATTGGCAAGTAGTTTCAGTTGGAAAAGATGAAAAAGTTCTGGAGATGAACAGTGGTAATTGTTGCATAACAATATGAATATCAAACTTAATGCCAGTGAGCTGTATACTTAAGAATTTTATGTTAAATGTGTTTTACCACAATAAAAAATAAAAAGGATTCTAAGGGCAGGGGAGCCTGGATGGCAGATAACTGGCTGGTTTTATCTGCTTCCCATATCTCAAGCTTTCCATATCCCAAGCAAGTGAGGAACCAATCCCACTTCCAAGCAAGTCAGTCCCCCTCATCCCAAGAACTCCAAGAACAGGCTCTTTTCCTAGGACTAGGCCACCCTTCTGGTAGGTGCACTGAAAGATCAACACCAGGGATGACCTGGACAGCCCCGCCCAGATCAGAGGAGCTGCTGCAGGCCTAGCGGGGGAATGCCTGCTAATCTCCCAGCTAACTTTCCAGAAAAGAGGTCAGGGTCACAGAAGCCTGTGCTCCAAGATCTGCAAGGGACCTTAAGATGAACTGGTCCAACCATCCACATTCTAGAGCAACCTGAGTCATGAGCAGATTCAGGTAGTAGGGACTTCCCAGCCTTCTCCAGATGTTCTCCTGCTACCCAGTCCCAGCAAGGTCAAGGAACTGTGTCTGGCTCCCCAACCTCACAGAGGCTGTAGAGACATAGATGTGGCTATAGAGTCATGGTGTGCTCTTGGAGCCAGAGAGCTGGGGACTGGGCATTGGCTTGCCGTTGGAGGTATCCATGCCCACCTTCCTATCATTTCTTGCTCTCATATAGTGGACTTCCCTGCACAAGAACACTTTGAACAAAGCATTCCTCAGCTTTATACAGAGTCCCTGATGCTCTGAGAGGCCTAGAGTGAAACCCAGAAGAATCACTAGACCTTGAGAGAGAGACGGCTTAGGAGGTCAGTTCATGCGTTCTCATGACAGGATGCGCAGGGCTCAGTGCCATGACTGTGGGGAGCACTCTCCCCCGCCATGTGCTGGCTCCAGCTCCAGCTGGATGTTCCTTGCAGGACAAGGCATTCAGTTCCATAAATGATCCAGATCATTCAGTGGCGAGTGTGCATGCCAGTGGTGAACCAGAGCCCAGAGGCTAGTGCCTAGCATACCCATACCGCCCACACTTGCTGGGAGGGGAGGGGCGGCCCGGGACTTGTGCCAGCAGCCAGGACACCAGCCTGTGCTGCCCTCCGGAGGAATGCGGCCCTTCCTGGCTCTCCGCTGCCTGATCTTTGGGGCCTGGGGTGATGCCGATGTGGCAGCCCACATGCGTCCTCTCCTCATGTGCTGCCTGCCCTGCTAACTCTACCCCAGGCTGGCGATCCTGGCACCCAGGTGCTCCAGATTAATCTGTGATACCAAAATGCATCCTCACTTGGTTGTTAAGTAGCTCTGAATCTTTTCATGTGTTGTCCCCTTACTATGCCACAAAGTCCCTGGGGCAGGGTCATTTGATTTCCTCTCTCCCCTACATAGCCTAGCAAAGTATACTATCCACAGTGACTCCAAGATGGTACTGTTGACATAGGGGTGCCTTTGTGGGCAGTTTTTGGCCTCAATGCTTCAGCTACTTGGAGAATTCTGGAAAGAGCTATAGGAGAGGCAGTATGCCTAGTGGTTAGGAGCTCTGGTATTAGACTACTTGATCCAGATCCTGGATCTGCCACTTACGATTGTGCAATCCTGAGCACATTACTTGACCCCTCCTGTGCCTCAGTTCCCTCACTGTTAAGTGGAAACAACAATAGTACCTACCTCACAGAGCAGTTGTGAGGATTAACCTGAACCTCTACCTAGAATGATGCTTGACATATACAAGGCTGTCATCAACCATTACTATCACACATTCTAGCCATTTTCCAGCAGATCCCCCACTCCTGCCCTCGTCTGCCTATGAACCGAAGCCTTATACCTCTGTGCACTCAATTATGAGCTCCACCCCACAATGTCAACATCCATCTGCATTTCTCAAAATGATCTTTATTATCCCAAGCCCCAGAGTTCACCAGAGGTTTACACAATCAAATGTTGGGACCCCTTGAGCATTCACTCTCCATTGGTGGGGCAAGTCTTTCCATTTTGCAGAAGGAGAAAGGGGGGCCTAGAGCAGTGAGCATTCTCTCTGAGGTCACAATGGAGTAAAGGCTTGGCTATGGGTTCCCAGACCCAGTGACAGGCTCACTTGAGGTCCTGGGACCCCACTCAGAGCAGCATGTCCCTGCCCACTCCAACCGGGCACCAAGTGAGGATGCCTAAACTACTGGAACTGCCAGACCAGGGTCTTTCACTCACTCAAAATTAAAGTGGAAAGTAAAACAAACAAGAAGCTTACTGGTTCCTTCCTCCCCAACCTGCCATTCCCCCTGAGGCTGAGAGGCAGACAGAAAAAATCTGTCACAGCAGGCTCCCCTGCCTCCTTTGATAGGCCCCTCTGCCCACCCCCCTCAGAGGATCCACTTGAGGAAGGCCCACCTGACTCCTGCCAGCAGGTGCCAGGGCTCCCCGTTGCTTAGTAACCCGCCCCTGCCTAACCCTATCCTCCAGGGCAAACAGCTGAACAATCATAGACAGGATGCAGGGGCCTGCTCTAGGTTTGGAGAGTGGTCCTTGCATTTTCTGCTCACTCCATGGGACTTTTTCAGGATTACTGGAAAAATCTTTTTATGCCACATCCAGAATCCTGGTAAGCTTCCCTTTAAAACAGTCCCAAGATCAGCTTTCACAAATCTTGCCCTAATGTGCTTGTTCATGTGCCCTCTTGGGAAAGAAGCTCCAAGCCCTACCTCCTCTACCAAACATGTGTTAAGCACCTACCATGTGCCAGGGAACACAGTGATAAATGAGAGATGGCCCCTGGTCGAGAAAATGACAGCCCATCTAAGTGAGGGACAGGAGAGAAAGAAAGGCCAGGAGTTTCAGGAGCACAGAGAAGCGAACATCTGAACTACAACTGGAAATGCTCTCTAAACAGCCTGGATTCACCAGCTTCCACATTCTCCTCTTGAACCCATATTTCCCCAGCCACGTGTTGAGTATTGGCATTCTGTGTGCCTACTGCCTCTTTATTGTGCTCTGGCTGACCCGTTGGACCTCAGTACTGCAATGTGAGAAGACCTGCCCACTACAAGCTACTGCCCTGCAGACCCCGGTCCTGTGTGCTGTCCATATCACAGCCAGGGGAATGTTTGAACACCACTCTTCGTGCTGGGAGAGAGCGTGGCAATGAGGAGGATAATAAGGGGCTTTTGAATTGGAGGCTGATGAGATAATCGTGATATGAGTACTGTAAACCAGATTTCCTTAGAACAGGAAAAAACGGCCTAAATTTCAGCATCAGAAAATTCACTGAATGAGGAAAACAGCCTTCTCCACAGAACGCCAGGGTTTGAGAAGTGTGACTAGGGCTTACCTGAAGCCCTTCAAAACCTGACTCACTCCAAGAAGCTGTGTGTATAGTGGGAAGAGGGTGGAGTTGGACCAGCATGGGGTGGGGGCCTTCTCCTTGGGTAACCCGCTTCCAGATGTTACCTTGTGCCAACCTTTTGCCTTGATGGCAACAGAAATTCTGCCAGTGTGGCCAGTCAAGCACAAGCACCCTGCTGTCTCCTTCTCTCCTTTTTTTTTCTTTTTTGCCTAGGATATAATACCCTTTCACCCACCCCCCACATCTCCCTCCCCTCACTTAAAAGGGATCCAACCAGCCTGAATCACATTGTATAGCACCCTGGACAAGGGAGGATTGAAACATGGGTTGGAGGAGGGTGGTGGTAACGAACATAGCTTCCTTCTCCTGCCTGCAACAGGTTCTGTGCAAGCTTGCCTGGAAACAGGTGGGGTGGCTGTGATGACCCCTAACACTCTACATCAGCTCCTAAGTGCTCTGCTTTTCAGAGGTTAATTCCCTCCACACCTCCCAGGAACCAGTGCAGCTGGCAGCACCCTCCACCCCAAGCTCCCTTGTAGACAATTCTTGTTCCAACTCCTTGACTCTGGGAGTCAGTCCCTCCATCCTCTCTCAGGAACTGCCACCACATTATGATAAAGGCCATGTGGCTGCAAGACAGATGCAGAGAGTGTCACTAGGACACTAGGATGTTTCCCTGCCTTGGGGCCCTCATCCAAGTACTTCATGGATGGGGAAGGGGAGTGGCTAGAGTCTGTTACACAATGTGGCTGGAGGCCATGAGGCCTTTAAGTGTGAAGACCCCATCTTATCCATTTCTATATCCCCTCACCTCTGGTGCTCAGTGCTATAAGAAAGCTAAAAGAACAATGTTTTGACTGGTGCCAGGTACTGCAGAGCTTTGGACACTGTACTGAAGGGCAGGGACCAAGCATGGGCTTCACTTGGAAGCAAAGGGAGACTGAAGACTTTGGTTTACGAGAAAAATAAGTACCTGGCAGTTGTAGGCAGGATACACAGAAGGGGAAAAACACCGGATGGAAACCAGCTGGGTAACTAACTCACTGGAGCATCTCAGTGACAGGTGATCAGCACTCAACACCGGGCAAGGTGGGGACAGAAAGGCCTGACCTCTGCAGCACTGTGAAGGTAGAGCCCACGGTGACAGTTGGATGAAAGGGACGAGTTAGCCGGGCTCGGTGGCTCAGCCTGTAATCCCAGCACTTTGGGAGGCTGAGGTGAATGGATTGCCTGAGCCCGCAGGTTTGAGACCCACCTGGGCAACTTGGTGAGACCTCATCACTACAATAAAATAAAAAATTAGCTGGGCATGGTAGCGCATGCCTGTAGTTCCAGCTACTTGGAAGGCTGAGGCGGAAGGATCGCCAGAGCCCAGCAGGTTGAGGCTGCAGTGGCCGGGAGTGGCCACTGCACTCCAGTCTGGGTGACAGAGTGAGACTCCAACTCAAAAAAAAAAAAAAAAAAAGAAAGGGATGAGTTAAAGACTCCTGAAGATTTGAAGGTAGGGGACTAGGAGGGTAGGACAGAGACAGGAAGAGAAATTACGCCTGGGCAAAGAAATGAATTGGTTTTGGATATATTACATGTTGAGTAACTGAGACCTCCAATAGGCTGGAGAAAATACCGGTCTAGAGCCAGAAGAGAGTTAAGCAGGGGACGCAGGCTGAGAGTGATAAGCTACAGCTGGGGTGGGGAGGAGTGAAGATAGGAGCCAGGACGCACCGTGGACAGAAGCCACAGGCTCAGGGGTATCTAGTGACTCAAACCTGTAGTTTCCTGTTGCTACAGCTCTCTTCTTCCTCCTGGCCCTGAAATTAAATGCCTCTGATTCTTGGCAACTTTATCTAGTTCTCTTGTCTCTAGAGACTACAGCGGGCCAGGTGTCTGGGTCCCCATGCTCTTTCAGGGGTAGTTTGGGCCATGCAGAAGAAGAAACTGAGGCATAAGGACAGGTCTGGGTTCTCCACACAGAAAGTCCTCAAAGCCAGAAAGTACTTGGGTGTGGGTTACCTAGCAAGTTGAAAGAAGGCTCCCAGGCATCCAGGCTGGACCTATGGGGTTACTCCCCTTCAAGCTCATGGGCTGAGGAGCTGGATCCAGAGCCCAACATGAACGTGTGAAAGCACAGCTGAGATTCAGGGTTTGATATCGGCACATAGTCTTTCTTTCTTTCTCCCTCAACTACTTGGAGGGGTGTGGGGATATTATATGTGCCCCAAACTATAACTGGAATTGCTTTATAGGGAAAAGCTAGCCGAGTCAGAGCCTGAGCCAGGCAGTGTGTGTGTGTGTGTGTGTGTGTGTGTAAACAGGGATGTCTTGGGTAAGCCCCAGGTGGTTCTGGAGGAAAGGACTCATGCCAGCCATTTAGGTCCTCTTCCTGATCCTACCCTAGGGGAAGTCCTTACCATTTAGAGAGCCTGGGAGTCAGTATCTAAAATTCCTGCCAGACCCACGAGAAACAGGTAAAAAGGGTCTGTTCCCATGCAAAGAGGTGCAAGACTCTCAGGGTGACAGGTAGGGACAGGCTCATATCACAAGCATTCTTGCTAAAAAGAACCAGGTGAAGTGCCCACACTGAGCATTGATGTGACTTGGCTGTAGCTTCTTAGTGACTTGAGCTGGGATGAGAAGGCAGAACTTCACTTATAGTTCTGTCTTCCCTCATATCATGCACTGTCAAGGTCCCAAAGGCTATCATCTAAACAGCTTTGAAATAAGAGCTTAGCATGCTGTGATGAGGGTAATGGATAAAGCGCTAAGCAGGACCCAGGGGAAACGAGTCCTCAGTTCTGTCTCTATTTAGCTGCGTGATGGAGGGCAAATCCTTTTGCCTCTCTGGGCTTCAATTTCCAGCCAAGGAACCACTCAGGAATCTGTGACAAACTTTTTTTTTTTTTTAATTGAGGTCTAACTCTAGCCCTCGGGTTGGAGTGCAGTGGCATGATTGTGGCTCACCATAGCCTCAACCTGCTGGGCTCAGGCGATCCTTCCACCTCAGTCTCCTGAGTACCTGGGACTACAGGCATGCCCAGCTCATTTGTTAATTTTTTGTAAAGACCAGGTCTCACTATATTGCCCAGACCAGTCTTGAACTCCTAGACTCAAGTAAGCCTCTTGCCTCAGTTTCCCAAAGTATTCACATTATAGGCATGAGTGATGGTGCCTGGTAGGAATCTGCGACAAATTCTTATCTTGATTTTCTCTAGAGTAAGCAGTCAATTACCAAATGTTTCCTAAAAAGGTAATTCCTAGATTTCAGTATGTATGATAATCACCTGGGGATAGTATTAAAAAAGCAGATTCCAGGGTCATATCTCCAAAGATTCAGGAGTAGGTCTGAGGAGGGACATCTGAAACAGTCATTTTCTTCTTCTTTTTTTTTTTTTTGAGTTGGAGTCTCCCTCTGTCACCCAGACTGGAGTGCAGTGGCCGCTCCCAACCACCGCAGCCTCGACCTGCTGGGCTCCAGCGATCCTTCCACCTTAGCCTTCCAAGTAGCTGTAACTACAGGCACGTGCTACCACGCCCGGCTGATTTTTGATTTATTGTAGAGATGAGGTCTCGCCAAGTTGCCCAGGCGGGTCTCGAATCTGCGGGCTCAGGCAATCCACTCACCTCAGCCTTCCAAGGCGCGGGATTACAGGCTGAGCCACCGAGCCCGGCAAAACGGCCATTTTCAAAGAGTGATTTGGTGCAGGTGGCTAGGGCCACACTTTGAGTAACACTGAAGGTCTCAGATACTGCAGAGAAGCCAGAGCAGTGCTGAGTAAGAAAAAACATCCTCAAGAAGTTCCCAGTTTAGCTGGGAGACACAGGACCAATCTCAGGAACAGAATATTCTCAGTGACAGACGAAGGAGAGGCACAGGGACAGAGGCATAGGTCATGGCCTATACCAAGCAGGTATGAGTAGAGTTTCCCATGTGGCTGGTGCAGAGAAGATGGTAGGAGGAATGTGTGACAGGGATAGCTAAATGTTCACAACCTGCTTCCTTTTCTGCCGGCACTCACAGCTGTACTTCATTTCCCAACCTCCCTTGTGGTTAGGTGTGGCCATGTGACAGGGTTCTGACCAATGGCATATGGGTGTAAGAAACACACCATTTCTGAGCCTGGTCCACAAAAATCTTCCATGTGTTATCCTGAGCCCCCAACTGCCAATCTAACTTTAGGTAAAGAGGGAAATAAACCTCTTACTAAGTTCAATGACTTAAAATCAGAGGTGTTACAAGTTAGTCCATCCTGATTACAGAGGATACAGGAGAAAAGATGTAGCAGCTAAACTCAACCAGCATTTAGTCAGCACCTGCTTTTGTAACCAAGTACTTGGTACTGTGTTGAACCTGAAGGAGATACCATTTCTGATCTTACTGCTGTGGCTGAGATACTAGTAAAGGCCAGAGGAGGCAGCAGACAGTGACATCCGCAGGAGTGTATTATAGACTAACCCTAACTGGAAGGCTTTTGCGTGACTGTGCCAATGTGAATATGCCAGTGTGAAGATCAGTCTTCACACTTTGGGATTAGTCTTAGGCCATGTAAGCCTTTTAGGTGGCACATAAAAACACACTTAAGTGGTCCCATGGTTCTGAATTCTTGTTTTGTTGTTATTGCTCAAATTCAGGTTAACTTATTTTTAGTATCTTTTCTTTTCACTCATGCCATGGTGGTCAGGGGCAGGTGCCATGCCTGAGGCCTGGGTGTGCCTGCTGCTGGCAGAGAGATGGGGACTTCTCCAACTTGTTCTAGGGCTGTCAGGGCTGCCTGGTATCTCTGGAGTACCACAGAGGCCCTGTCCGGGAAGAAGCCAGCTGGACAGGCAAGAGGAGATGAACAAATGCAGGACTGGAATAGGGAGTGGTATGGTGTCCTGACCTCTAAGACTCCCTTCCTCTTTCATCCTGGAAAAAAAAAACTCAGTGGTGTTACTGTAGACCAGAAAAGGCCTTGGGGGATGGAGGGATGGGGGATGGGAGTGTGTTCTCCATGTGCTTAAGTATAATATTTAACCATAAATATAGCCAATCTTCTGTTCCTTATATCCACAGAGAAAAACACACATGAGGAAAAAGCTCCACCAAGAAGACAGGTGTTTGTCTATTAAAATATTTCAATTTGGGGATAGACACCAAGAAGGATTTTTAAATAATTAAAGTTATAAGATTGCAGGGACCTTTTGCTAGTGTTAAATGTAGGGCCAGCGTTCCCTTAGCTAGTATGCCTTATGGAACAGAGGAATGGTAAGGAACTTTCAAGAACTTACCCATCCTGAACTTGTTTGAGTCTTTCTATTTTGTAGAAGGCTCTGAGAGGACAAGGCCTACAGTCTGTCCTAGGTCACCCGCTGAGTAGAAAAAAACAACAAGAAGAGCACTTGACAAAGGGTACCAGAAGGGTGTTAGTCCTGGCTCTACCCAACCAGATGCATGTCCTGGTGAAGTCCTTCCACCTCTCTGGGTCTCCGTTTCTCCATCTGAAAAGTGAGATGCTCTGATCTTCTGCAAGAAGCAGGTTTTATATGTCCTTGGAGTGTTCAACCCAATGCTCTGGGTAGGCTCCAGAGTCCTGGGGTCTCAGAGTACCTGTGTCCCTCCTCACACCTGTAGGCATTTGGGAAATTGATGGGACTGAAAGCAAGTTTCACTTCCAAGGTCAGATCTCAGATGGGAATAAGAAAACAAATGCAAGAATGGCCAGAGGGCCTGGCCTGGCTTCACAAACACCAGCCCTGCAAATCCCCAAACCCTGCCTTCTGTGGGACTAAAGCAGAACATTATCTGGGCTGAAAGGCAACAGATATAGGTAATAACCCTGGGTCTCTCATCGACTTGCCTTGTGACCTTGCGACTCCTCGAGCTAACACCTTAGACTTGGGTAACTGTGTGCATGCCTAGTTGAGCCCATCCAGGTCTGCACTGTCCAAGCACACAGGCTGGCTCTCCCCAAGCCTCGTTATGATATGCATGACCCAGGAAACATGATCTCATTGTGCCCAGCCAAGCAGGAGAGTACCGCCTCAGCCTCCTGAAACTGTGTGGTGTGACTCAAAACCAGGTTCTCCCGCTCTCAAATGAGGCACACGGCCCCAGGAAGCTGCCATTTTCTGAAAGGAGAGGCCAAGCTAGGGCCCAAGGCATGGTCCCTGTTTCTTCCTTGCTCTCTCTGACCTTCAGGCGCCTCCTCTCTGTGAGACAAGGAGACCCTCCCCACTGCTCCCACCTCCCACCAAAGGGGATTGGACAGTGGAACTCCTTGGAGACAGGCTAGTGACGACTTCCAGGTGGTGGCACCCGCCCGCACAGCAGCGAGGCTTCCCCAGAGCTCTGTTCCAGCCAGGCACAGACTGAGTGGCAGACACAGGTTGTTCTGACAAGGCTATTTATAGAAGCCAGCTCAGCCTTCCCCAATGGGGGCCTCAGTCTCTCAGCGACCAGGAAACACATAAACTCCTCTCCTTGGAGACAGCAAAAAGAAATTTTCTTAGGGGCTCAAACGTGATCTCTCTTTGGATAGGAAAAAAGCATTGTTAGGGGTTGGTATATGGCAGATCTCTTTGAAACCCTTTCCAGAAGTGACATCAAGCTGGAGAACTGGAAAACATCAAAGGTAAAAAAAAAAAAAAAAAAACTCGTAGAAGAATGAAAGAGTGCAACCTTTAGAGGAAGTGCCCCAAGTTCCTGGGTCAGCCACACATACTCTTCACAGCCCGTGCCTTGTCACCAGCAGCTCCCCTACAACTCCCCCCACACCCCAAAGTTGACTCACACAGACCTGACCCTCCCTGGGGAGTTCTGTGCTGAAGGTCAGTTTGATGCTGAGGTAAACTGTCCCTGACTGCAGTTCTGAATATTCAGTCAAGATTCTTCTCATACTTGAGAAGAGGCCAGGGAGGAGAGGAGCTGTGCCCACCACCCCTTCCCTCCGTGAAGCTTTTATTCCTTATCGCCTTGTCTGGAGTCAACAAAATGAATTTCTTAGAAGGAATTCCTGTCCTCTGGGGACTTACAGACTCTGGCAAAATGAGGTAGAGAGATATACAGAGGCCTCAAGATATGTAATGGATTCAAGACACAGACAAATTAAAAAGAGTTTCTGTGGACACCAAACCAAAGGTGTATTTTCTGGACTGATGCTATGAAGGAGAATTTGGGATTTGGGGGAGCAATAAAGAGAGAAAGCGGTTTAGGTCATGGAACAAACCATCCCCAACATAACCCCATCCCGGGGTATTTCTCTGTAAGATATTTCTATTTCTCCCAAGAAATATCAGAAGCAGCTTTTTCAATTGCCAAGTAAAAGAAACCCCAGCTTTGCAAAGTCCCTTCCTCACCCAATTATGCAAAAATCTCACTCTCTGAAACCAAGGGCTCACAGTCTGGCTAGCAGAGAGAGGAAAACATAGCAAAAAAAGAAAAAAAAAAGGAACCATTTCCTTCCCAGGCAGCAACAAAATGTCTAGAGTAAGAGATCAAAACCTCAGCTGCGTATCTGGGAAGCTTTTCAAAATCCTAATGCCCAGTCTGTGCCCCAGGCCAATTAAATCAGACTCCCTGGGCATGGGACCCAGGTATCATCAGAATTTTCTAAAATTCCCTGGGAGTCCAGTCCACTGTGTAGCTAGGGTTGAGACACCCTGTGTTACAGACCTAGACAGCTAAAGTGCCTGTGGGGGAAGGGTAGGTTCATACCACAAGGCAAGAACCCCAAGAGAGGGTGGGACAGTGCCTCTCTGTAGCCATGGTGTGCTACATGAGCCCCACCTACAACCAGGGAAGAGAATGTTTGTCCCTTTGCCCCTCACCCTCTGGAACATACCCGCTTCCCCAGCATTATGAGGGTGTGCCCCAGAAAACAGGTGCTGGTTCCAGGGACCAGTATAAAACATAAAATCGCAACCTCTCCTTGGTCCTTGGGCGTCCTCTCACAGTTGGAAAGTCTAGTGCGTTTGCCTGACTTCAGAACCCAGCAGATGCAGGGCCTACAGGCAGGATGAATTATTAACAAAAGAGGCCCCAGAGTTAGACATGGGGAAGTTTTCGGTTAATTCAAATTGGTGGAGGACTGCTGAATTAATGATGAACCTGCCACACACCTGTGAAATTGGGCAGCTCACTTCTGTTTACAAATAGCCCCTTCTGCCGGGCTCGGTGGCTCAGCCTGTAATCCCGCGCCTTTGGGAGGCTGAGGTGGGTGGATTGCCTGATCCCGCGAGTTCGAGACCCGCCTGGGCAGCAAGACATCTACAATAAATCCAAAAAATCAACCGGGAGTGGTAGCCTATGCCTGTAATTCTGGCTACTCGGAAGGCTGAGGTGGAAGGATCGCCGGAGCCCAGCAGGTCGAGGCTGCAGTGGCCAGGAGCGACCACTGCACTCCAGTCTGGACGACAGAGTGAGACTCCAACTCAAAAAAAAAACCAAAAAAACAAATAGCCCCTTCTGGATAACCTCTCTAAGAACCTGGCTTGGAGTCCTCTCATCTAAATAACAAAACAAATAAACAAGCACAGCTTTGCCCCCACTCCCACCAAGATACTGGCAGACATGAGACTCTGCAGCCAATTGGGAGAATGGCCAGGGCTCCCAGGCTTGCTGGGCGTCCAGAGAGTGATAGTTTTAGGAAACACATACAACCCCATCAGGGAACACACACAAGCCTCTTTAGGTTACCCAAACCGACCCAGGAAGTTTAAAATGGCAGCATGACAGTGGCCTAGGAGAGAAGTTTTAGTTTGCTTCTAAAACACCCTGGACTTCTGCAAAGTTACTCGACCTTGTTTTACGATGGTTTCTGGCCAAGTCTCAACCTAGGAATGTTAATCCCACTAAGGGACTGGGTACCATCCACTTTCCATCTAGAACTTCTAAGCTGGATTTGGGAGGCCGTGGGGGTAGGGGGATGAGACTGAGCAGTAGTCTGGTTACCCATTCAGGCATAGGTGAGCATGCAGCCAATCCATGAGGCAAGGCAGTCTCCAAATCCTAGAGAGCCATTTTAAAGAAGTCTAGGGACAGGAAATGCTGCCTGGAATACTGTAGATCCCTGAAGGGCTCCAAATCCAGCCTCTAGTCTGCTCAGAGTGCAAGTTCCAGTCGGTTTCTAGGTCCGGAAGGAATTGCCAAGACACTCTCCTGACACATGGCTTTGCCTGTTTGCCCCAGCAAGGTTTCCCTTCTAGATGAGAGTTATCTGCCTCTCCCCACTCCCCTGAAAAGCTCTTGGATTCTATTATTATGTTTACCTTTGAAGGATGTTTGCTCTGCGCATTCCTGAAAAAGGTGGTCTTAGCCGTGAAGAAGCAATCTTCCAGCTCCTCGTCCAGGCTGCAGTATCCACTGCTCATGCTGCAGTCCACGGTCATTTAGCCCGGAGCCCCCGGCCCCGAGGCCGCCAGCGCATGGGAGGGGCCCCGCTGGGGATGCGGGGTGGGAGGTGGGCACCCCTCCCAGGGCTCTGCCGGGGAGCGAGCCCTAGCCCCGCAGGGAGCTAGTCAGTTACCAGGCCAGGCAGAGCCGGTGGGTGCCTGCGTTTCTTTCACTGGGGTGCGAGTAGCTCAAGGCAGCCGGGTCACCTGTTCCTGTCCCCAGCCGCCTGCGCCAGCACAGCCCGGGGTGCCTCACTCTCCAACTCGCCCGGCCTCTGCGGTTTCATGTCCCCGGCGCCGGTTCCCTCCCTCTACCCGGCTGCAGAGCGCCATCTCCACACCTCCCCCGCCTCCCTTTCCTGCCCCTCACGCAGTGCAGTTCTGAAGCCACTTCCTCTGCAAGGTTCCTCAAAGCCGGCTGGGCTGTCACTGTGCCCCTCCCCCCTCCCCAGGGCCTGGGTGCCACATGCGCTGGTGGCAGGGGACCTAGGGCACCAGAGGTCAGGTCAAGGATGCAGGGAAGGAATGAACCAGGATGAACCCGAGGCGGGGAGCTCCCTCTGTTCTTTATCCTATGCTGTCCTTCTGAAATGAACCTATTCTATGGTGACTTGGGTTCAGGGTAGAAGCTGCTGTAATGTCAACACCATTCCCTCTCCCTTCTCCCCCATCTACCTCCTCCTCCCACTCCACCCCACCCCCCATTGGCTGGGTCAATCAGAGTGGCTAGAGCAGTAACTGGAGAAGAAAATCAATGACTGGCCTGCCCGGGAAGAGGCAATATTTTAACTTGGACATGCCAGAAGAAACTGCAGGGAAACCTGTAAATGCAAGCACATGCAAATCATATGCAAAGTTATGGCAACCCGGGGAGCAAGCCACCTTCCTACCCACAGGACTGGACCTTGGGAAACCTCATGACACCAAAGGAGCCTGCAGACACCTCCCAGGTTGTTTGTGCACTTTCCTTATAGTCTGGCCAAGAGAGGTCACCAGATCTTGACATTCCTAACATCGAGGACCGCTCATTTGCCTTTCCCCATTCACTGCAAGAAGGAACACCTTCTCCCATCTAGGACTGAATCCTTCAAAGCAATTAGGGCAACACCACCACAATGTCTCAGACCATGTTTGTACAATAGCAGTGATAGCGACCACTGTTTGAACAACTGTATGTGCCAGGTGATCTACATGCAGTCTGTCATTTAATTTTTCCAATAGCCTTGAGACGGAGACGGTTTATAGATGAGGAAATTGAGGCTCAGAGTCACACAAATAGGACGTGTGTGCTAGGACTCAGCCCCAGATCTGTGTGACTCCAGGGCCTATGCTCTTAGCCACTGTGATGTACAGACTCTCAGCAGAGATAAGACTATGGTGGTGGGCACTCTGCCACCTTTAAATACAGTGGGGCTTGGAGTCCCAAGAAAAGAAAACACACTCTTCAGGGTCTGGCATTGCCACCATGCTCATGGAGCTTGATGATCTGTGAACTCCAGGAGTGCCCTGGACAGTGGCTGGGAGAAGTTATCAGGAGTCTGTCTAAGCCTGTGTGGCTTTTCCTGCAGATCTGAAACAATCCAGTTCTTGGGAAGACAAGGACTAGACTCAGCCCCCACGTACCAAGCTGCCAACTCCATTTTAAGTGCTGGTTACTTTATGAGGAACCCTCGTCTCCCCCACCTCAGCCAAATTCGTCAGTGTTCAAGAGGGTTTTAAACTGCAGCCCAATTCAGCTTCATCCTCCCACACAGTCTTTTTCCCAGAAGCCTGTGTGTGCCTGGCAGGCACAAACACGAGAGCTGAGAGTCAGCACCCCAGCCGGCTGGCCGCCCTCGGCTCAAGAAACCTGTCAATACCAGTAGGTATCTTCTCTGGCAGGAAGAAAATAAGTGGAGGTGGACAACCAGGGCTGGGGGCTATGGTGAGCTGCCATGTGTTTGTGGGGAAAGATTTCACATTAATGGGGTTGAAGGTAGGTTCTAGCTTTGTCTGGAGCAATCTTTTCTTTAAATGGGTATTTCAGAGGCTGTTTTGGGGGGTTCCCATAGAGAAGGGGTTCTCCATGATCCTTGGGCCATCAATAACAGCCTACCTGCTTTGTCCAGGCACCTAAGAAACACACTTTTCTTTAAAGAAAAAGGACCTCCTTGCTCAGTGGGAATCCAATACTTAAGAAAAAAGAAAGACAGGCCCCAGATTCTCTGTGGCCACACTGTGTCCTTGGAGTCATGCTGAGAGCTCAGCAGTGCAACAGCAGGGATCCACACTCAAAATGTGCAATCTCAAAATACAGCTCATAACAACCTTTTCAAATGCTAAGCCAGGGTACCCCAAGAGTCAGCGTAAGTCTCTTCATGTAAGCAACACACTAGATGCCAGACTTGATTAGGAAAGTTCTCAGGGACATTGTGTTCTTTTAGGGTGCTATTCCCTGCCATTCAAACATTATGAAAACCTGACACCTGAATAAGGCTTTTCAAGCCCTTTTAGCAACCATTACTTCACTTAGACTATTCTATAATCTTGAGAGCAGGTATTATGCTCATTTTACAGATGAGAAAACCAAGGGAAGTAACTTGTTCCATCACTGCTCATTATTTTCAAAGCCTCTTGATTTCTAGTTAATGTCTCTTACCTATCCTACCCCACCTGTAGATGAATCTAGGCTTGGAAGGAAGCCATGTGTGAGAAGTCAGCAAAAGAGAGTCTGCTGGCAGGGACCCTGGGACTAGAAGAAATAAGTAAAGATCATATATAATATACCAAGTTGGCCAGACTCCAGGGGGAAAATTCCATACTGAAGCCCCGTGGAAGACAGGGGCCCATCAGCTTCTAATGACTCTGTCTGAGCCTCTTATGAATAATCAATAGTGCTGATAGTTCAGCCGGGGAAGTGGGAGGGAGCATGGAAGAGACTGAGCAATAGCCTTTTAAGCCTCTGAGAGCTGATCACACAAAGGATAGGAACTGGCTGTTCTTGTCTCCTGACCCAGAAAGATGAGGCTGGACCTAAAGTCCAGCATCCAGAGCCCTAAATCCACAGCATCAAGCTAGGCTTCAGAAAGCTCACTGAAATGATAAATGGGCCACTTTCCTAACTCAAAATGTCAGATGATAAAAGACATTATTTTAAACTTTCTTCCTTTCTCAAATACGATCCTGTCACATGGCCAGATCTCCCTGTAAGACCCACCCTGTGATTCTGAATGTTCTAGAAAAGCTGTGAAACAGGACTGGAGGTCAGGAGCTGGTACTCTAGATGCAGCTCCAAGCCCAGCTTGAGCTGGTATCTTGAGCAGCTTTGGACTTCAGGTTTGCTCATGTGCCCAACTGGAGAGTGTCGGGGTGGAGATCAGATTTAGGGCCTAAAGATCCACTGACACATTCACAGGCTAGAAACCAGGGTGAGGTGCCACCCTGCCCTTGAGATGTATTTTGAAATCATTATTAGCTAGTATATACATGTACTGTGCTAATAACTTGATGTGCATCATTTCATGTAATGCCTGCAACAAACCTATGAGGAAGCAGTTATTATCTCTCTTTTACAGAGGGAACAAGGAGGTTCGGGCAGGTTAAGTAACTTGCACATAGTCACACATGCTACTTAATGGTAGAGCCTAATACTGAGCTGGCTGGATGTGACTCCAGAACCCAAGTCCTTGAATTCTACACTCTGTGGCCTCACGGTTACTCCTGGGACTACTCTCATATAAATCATACTGACATCACAAACAAGTTAGGAAGCACTCGTTTGGTCTGCCTATGCCCCTGTCTTCCCTTTAGCTCATTGGGGTCACCCCTCCCCGCCCCCCACCCGTATGCCCCTGCTTTCCTGGGTTTCATCTACGCCAATGGTACCAACCACACCTGACAGACTTAGGGCTCATAACTCTCTCTACGTGTCTCCAGATGGATGCCTGCCACAGGTCCCTGAGAGCTCAACCACTGCCCATTGGAGCTTCACTCTCAACAGGTAATTATTCCCTGCCTCACCCTCCACCGCACCTCCGGCTTCTCCTTTATTTTTTTATTTTTTTGAGTTGGAGTCTCACTCTGTCGCCCAGACTGGAGTGCAGTGGCCGCTCCTGGCCACCGCAACCTCAACCTGCTGGGCTCCAACAATCCTTCCACCTCAGCCTTCCAAGTAGCTGGAACTACAGGCGCACGCTACCACACCCAGCTAATTTTTTTGATTTATTGTAGAGAGGAGGTCTCGCCAAGTTGCCGAGGCGGGTCCCGAACCTGTGGGCTCAGGCAATCCACTCACCTCAGCCTCCCAAAAGCGCAGGATTACAGACTGAGCCACGGAACCTGGGCTCCTCCTTTAATATGCTATCTTGGTAAATGCCGTTAACCAGGCAATCCACTCACCTCAGCCTCCCAAAGGTGTGGGATTACAGACTGATCCTCCTTTAATATGCTATCTTGGTAAATGCCTTTAACCCAGTTTACTGCAAAGCCTTCCAGGGGTTCCCCTTGTTCCAGTCTCTGACTCCTCCAAATTCCCCACCCCCTTGTTGCCACACTTACCCTTCGAAGATTGAGATCTGATCATGGTAGTTTCCTACCAGAAAACCTCTATTCAGATTTCAACTAATAATTATTGAATAATTATTATATGAGTATATCAAGTTCTAGTTACTTATTCGTTTATTTAACAAATATTTACTGAGTACCTTCTGCATGGCAAGCACTGGGCTGGGTGTTTGAATTCAGGCATGAATAAAACAGTCCTTACCTCCTCATAATGCACAGTCTAGTGACAACAACACTAAATAAAAGCATATATTAAAGTTTCCAAGTGAAAGTTATACATTTCATCATGTTGCTTAATCCTTACAACCCTGTAAGAAGGTATTTTACAGATGAGTAAACTGAGACTCAGAGTGGTTAATTTGCCCAAGCAAGTTACTGGTAGAATGAGATTGCAAACCCAGAGCCCCTGGGCTAACTTTCCATTATAACTGTTGTCCTTCCCCATAGACTCCCAGTGCCTGTTCCAAACTCTCCTTCAAGGCCCTTCACAACGCACACCCAGCCAACAGTTCACACCCGTTTCCAGCTACAATCAAGCATCCCTCATTACAGCCGAACAAAATTCGATTCACATTCCCAGAAGCCACCCTGCCCTCTTGTGGTTTAGCTCTTGTTTGTCAAAAATCCTTCTCTTTGCTTCTCTTTGCTTGTCAAAAATCCTCCCCTCTTCCTGACACATATTCCCCAATACTGACCACACCTCCCACACCTTCCGTGTGACTTTCAGAAGCATCCTTTCCCTCAGGTTCTATCCAGGTTGAATCCTAAGAATGCCGCCAGCCATCCATAGAGCAGCACTTTTTAGCATTAGTGTATAGCAAAGAGATCAACTTCTCCCCAGATGACTTCCTGTTGTTAGAGATAAATGACTGCACACCACTTAGGTTAGACTCACACTAGAGAGAGATTCACTTTATCAGAGGCACTAGCCCGTACCACACTTCTTATTGGCTGCCAGGCTGACAGCTTTAATAGCAGCCCCTCCCCCACCCCCCTTGCAAAGCCTGAAGACTGAGCTGGTCCCATAGCTCATCCCCGTAATGCCAACCTTTGGGAGGCTGGGGCAGGAGGATCACTTGAGCCCAGGAGTTCAAAACCAGCCTGGGCAACATAGTGAGACCTCATCTCTACAAAATAATTTAAAAAAAATTAGTCGGGTGTGGTGGCATGCACCTGTAGTCCTAGCTACTCGTGAGGCTAAGGTGAAAGAATTGCCTGAGCCAGAAGGTTGAGACTGCTGTGAGCCATGATAGTGCCACCTCACTTCAGCCTGAGCAACAGAGTGAGACCCAAAAAGGTAGTAAGGAAGGAAGGAAGGAAGGAAGGAGACTGAAGACTGGTAAATTACCCAGTTATCCTTCAAGAAGTTCATGTCAGGATCTGAGTCAGGCCCAGACATTCTGTCTTCTAATTGTCTTTCCTTAATGAGAATAGACCATGACAAAAGATGTTTCTAATCGATAATGCTTTCTCTCACTTGCCCCTCTCCAGGACCAATATTTCAATGCCCTGGGCAGCGTGGTCACCAGTGTGAGACGTGAACAATTTTCACACTACTGCACCTAGCAAGGAGGGTCTTGTCCCCTTCTACCTCAGAGCCTCAGGACTCATCTTGGGCAGCCCACTGCTTCAAGGGTAAGGGTAGAGTAGAGGGTAGGGCTATGAGGAGCCCAGAGAAATGTCTCCAGGACATATGGATTTCCAGAGAAATAAGCACTAGAGTTCTGTCCCTCCCCTGAAGCCAGGACCTCAGGGGCTTCCTTGTTGGGAAGCATTTCCACTCAGCCTGATCAGAAACACGCTGAAGCGGTTGGCCCAGCCTGGGCTGGCCAGCTAGGCCTTAGGGAAGGTTCTGAGAGGGACAGCTGTGTAGGGCAGTTGAATGACTGATAACTTTGGCCAGCAGCACTTCAGGCTTCCAGAGCATGGTAGAGAATCTATGAAGGAGCCATGGAGTGGGCTAGCCTAGATATACAGAATGGGCTATCCCAGACATAGCCAGAGTGAGCTTTCCCAGACATAGCCAGAATGGGGAAGAGGGAGGTGAGCACTAACTCCTTTCTTTGGTACATGTGGGTGGGCTGGTGCTTGTCTAGCTGCCTCTGGAATCCCCTGGGAGAGGCCATCAGTTACTTATCAAGGAAAGGAGTCACAATAGAAATCACTGCCAAATTTTGGACTTGGAAGTGAAGGAAATACTGACAGAGACTAGGTGGGGTCTAGTGTATTCCGTTCTTCCACCCTCCAAATCTGCCAGGAAAGCTTAGATCTGAGACCCTAGTCTCTGGTTTTTCTGACATCCGTGCCATGCCAACTGGAGGTATTGAATTTCCTCTCATTTCCGGTGGCCAGAGGACACAGAAGATGCTCTCAATATCAAGTGACTTCTGGATCATAAAAGTATTGAGCTATTGAAAGCCAGGTTATAGAGCTGGGGACACAACTCACTCCAAGGCGATACATTTCCCCAAGTCAGAAAGGAGCTGTCAGCAGCATTAGGAAAGGGTATCAGACTGGGCACGCTGTGTGTGTGACTGCTGGCACAGGGGACAACACTCTCCTATTTTGGAGAGTGTAACCATATTTTAGAACTATGAGAGCAGTCGTGTTTCACATCCTTACCAGCCTCGACTATAACGGTCTATGGAGGGCAGGCAGCCCTGCTAGGCTGAAGGCCCTCAGAAACCCTGTGGGGGCAAGGGGCACTAACAAGTATTTACTATGTGCTAGTCTTGTCACATGTATTCCTAGGTGCTGGGGTGGTCACACTGGTAAACAAGATAAACAAGGTCCAAGTTCCATGGAGTTTACAAGTACTTTTATACAGTTGCCGCAACTGCTATCCCCATTTAATAGCTACAGGAGGTTAAGTACTTTCCTAGGGTCACAGTAAGCAGGAGAGACAGGATTTTGAACACAGGAAAACTCCAAAGTCCAAGTTCAAAATCAAATGAAACCAGGACTTACTGAACACCGACTGTGTGCATGGCCCAGTACACTGTGAGGAAGACTAAATGGTATGAGATGGGATCCCAGCCCTTAAGGCATTTACCTGACTCTTAAGGTTGGGTAGCAAATGAATTAGTGCATGTAAATTGCTTAGAACACTGCCTGGTGGGGGGAAAGATGGGTAACAGGATACTCCATCTGCTTCTGACAAAGATGGAGTAACAGGATTCAGACATAGGCTCCTGATTAAAACAATTCTCCCAAATGAACAAAACTTAGGAAACAATGGTTTTTATAATACTGGATATCAGGCAACAAGGACCAGAGATCTCTGAGAGACAGGAAGCAAATGAGTGATTCCTACGATCACTCCCACCTTCCCACCTAGAGAGTTCCCAGGCTCTGCTCTCAGTGCAGAGGGAGAACTGAGGTGGAACCTGGAAACTCCCTGGAGCTGAGGAGACACTGCTGAGAGTCTAGGGAGACGAAGGCAGCTGGAGTTCACAGGACTGGATGGAGACAGCTGGAAAGAGATCTGCAGAGGGCCCCCCTGAAGGGTTCAGCTGAGTACTGGTCAGGGTATTCATGGGAGGAAATGACCCAAGGCCAGAGAAAGAACCACCCCAAAGAATTCTAAGAACAGTCCTGGCCCTCATTCAGGGCCTGTTTCCACAAGCCACACTAGAAAAACCTCATGATTAATGAAGCATTTGGTAGAGTACACACGCAGTCTTACCATAGTGGTGGGAAATAATTAGGCCGAGACTGAGCCCTGTTCCAATTCTGCCTAACGCATCTTCAAAGCAAGACCCCAAAAGATCAACCATTTCCAAGTAACTTAACTGAGTCCCAGAATAAAGCTCAAGAATATTTACAGGAATATGAAAACATCCAGCACCCAACAAGATAAAATTTACAATGTCTGGCATCCAATAAAATATTACCAACCATGCAAAGAGGCAGGAAAATGGGACCTTTAATGAGGAAAAAAACTAATCAACTGGAACCAAACCATACTTTACACAGATTTAGAGTTAGCAGTCAAAGACACTAAAAGTTATTATAAGCATATGCTATTTATTCAAATTTTTTGTTTTTTGAGTCAGGGTTTCACTCTGTCTCCCAGGCTGGAATGCTGTGGCACCTTCATGACTCACCCAGGAGCCTCAGACTCCTGGGCTCAGGCAGTCCTTCTGTCCCAACCTCCCAAGTAGCTAGGACTACAGGCGCATGCCACCACGCCTGGCTAATTTTTTTTTTTTAATTTCTTTGTAGAGATGAGGTCTTGCTATGTTGCCCAGGCTAGTCTTGAACTCCTGGCCTAAATGAAAAATACATTTGATCCTTCTGCCTCAGCCTCCCAACGTGCTGAAATTGCAGGTGTCAGGCACCATACCCAGTATATTCAAAAAGTTAAGTAGAGACATGGAAAATATAAAAAATACTCAAATCAAACTTTTAGAGATGAAATTCACAATGCCTTGGATAAGGAATATATTAGATGGGGATGAATGGCAGATTAGACATTGCAGAAGAAAAGATTAGCAAACCTGAAGACACAGGCAATCACAATGATTCAAAATGAAACACAGAAAGAAAATTAAAGAGAATTTTTTTAAGCGAGCAGAGCAGTAAATAAGAAAAGTAAATGAACTTGTGGAACAAGTTCAAGCAGACTAATATACATGTAATTAAAGTCCTCAGAAAGAGGAAGGGGGGACATAAAAAAATTTGAAGAAATAATGCCCCAAATTTTTCAATTTTGTTGAAAACTATGAACCCAGATCCAAAAAACTCAATGAATACCAAGAACAAGAAACAAGACACATCATAATTGAATCATTCAGAACCATCGATAAAGAGAAAATCTTCAAACCAGCCAGAGAAGGAAGACATGTTATATACAGAGAAACAGCAGATTTATTGTTAGAAACAATGAAAGTGAGAAGATAGCAATGTAACATCTTTAAAATAATGAAAGAATAGGCTGGGCTCCAGTGGCTCAGCCTGTAATCCCAGCACTTTGGGAGGCCGAGAAGGGTAGATTGCCTGAACCCGTAGGTTCAAGACCAGCCCAGGCAACTTGATAAGACCTCGTCTCTACAATAAATTTCTTAAAAAATGAGCCAGGCGTGGTCGCACCTGTAGTTCTGGCTACTTGGAAGGCTGAGGTGGAAGAATCACCATAGCCCAGCAGGTCGACGCTGGGGTGGTCGTGAGTATGCCACTGCACTTCAGCCTGGGCAATGAAGTGAGACTCCAACTCAAAAATAAATATAATAATAATAATGAAAGAATAAAGCTATCAATCTAGAATTTTCTACTCCTTAAAAATCTGTTGACTGTGTGCGGTGGCTCAAGCCTATAATCCCAGCACTTTGGGAGGTCAGGGGCTTGAGACCAACCTGGGTAAATTGTCAAAACCTCGTCCCTACAATAAATGAAAAAATTAGTCGGGCGTGGTAGCATGCGCCTGTAGTTCTGGCTACTTGGAAGGCTGAGGCGGAAGGATCACCAGAGCCCAGCAGGTCAACGCTGTGGTGGCTGTGCGTGTGCCACTGCACTCCAGCGTGGGGGACAGTGTGAGATTCTGACTCAAAAAAAAAAAAAAAACCTGTCAAAAGAAAAGGTGAAATAAAGACTTTTTCAGACACTGAAAGCTGAAAAAATTCATCATCAGCACACCCACAATACAAGAAATGTTAAAGAAAGTCCTTTGGGGAGAAGGAAAATGGTACCAGATGGAAACCTGGATCTACTGAAAGGAATAAAGAGCACCAAAAATGTAACCACATGGATAACAACATAATTTCTTTTTATTTAAATCTCTTTAAAATATAATCAACCATTTGAACAAGATAGTACCAATACAGTATGGGGTCTATAGGACACGTAAAAGTAATATGTGTGACAAGAATGGCATAAAGGTCTGGAGAGGAGACATGGACTACACTATTGTTTAGGTTTTTATACTGGACATGTATCACTTGACAGGTAGATTGTGATAAGCTAGATAGACAGATGGCCTCCAACTTACCAAGGACGATTTTTCAGTTTTATGATGATGTGAGAGAGATACACATCCAGTAAAAACCATACTTTAGTACAGGATCCAACAAATTACATGAGGTCTTCAATATTTCATTATAAAAATAGGTTTTGCATTAGATGATTTTACCCAACTGTAGGTTAATATAAGTGTTCTAGCATGTTTAAGGTAGGCCAGGCTAAGCTATGATGTTCAGTAGGTTAGGCGTATTAAATACATTTTCACATACAATATTTTCAATCTACAATGGGTTTACTAAAATGTAATCCCATCATAAGTTGAGGAGCATCTGTATACTGTAAACCCTAAAACAACCACTAAAATAACAAAATAAAAGATTAAAGCTTGTAGGCAACAACTTAAATAAAACGAAATCATAAAATTTACTCAGTTAAGTCAAAAGATGGCAGAAAGAAAACAGAACCAATGAAGAGATAGAGTACAAATAGAAAACAAATAGCAAGAAGGTAGACTTAAAATGTAGTTATATAATCACATAAATGCAAATGATCTAAATGCTCTAATTAAGGGCAGAGATGATCAGATTGTATAAACAAGATCTAACTATTTTCTGCCTAAAGAAATTACCTCTTTTTTGTTGTTTGTTTATTATTTTTTTCAAGAAACAGAGTCTTGCTCTATCTCCCAGGCTAGAATACAGAGGCGTGATCATAGTTCACTATACCCTTGAATGCCTAGGCTCAAGGGCTTCTCTTGCCTCAGTCTCTCAAATAGCTGAGGCTCCAGGTATACCACCACACCCAGCTCATTTTTTTCTTGTTGTTGTAGAGGCGGGGATCTCACTATGCTCCTGGCTTCATGTGATCATCCCATCTCAACCTTCTAAAGAGTCACTGCGCCCAGCCCAGATATGACCTTTAAATGTAAAGACAGGAACATCCTAAAAATAAAAAGATGGGTAAATAAGTGCTATATTAATGGTAATTTTTAAAAAGCTGCAATGACTACAGTTTACATTTAAAAAATTTTTTTAAGTTGGAATCTTACTCTCTCACCCAGGCTGGAGTGCTGTGGCACAATCACGGCTCACCACAGCTTCAATTTTCTGGGCTTAGGTGATCCTTCCACCTCAGCTTCCAGAGTAGCTGGGACTACAGATACATGCCACCATGCCTCGCTAATTTTTTTTTTTTTTCCTGTGGAGATGAGGTCTTGCTATGTTGCCCAGACTGATCTGGGCTTGAGCGATCCTCCCACCTCAACCTCCCAAAGTGCTGAGATTACAGGCATGAGCTACTGGACCTGGTGAAGTGACTATATTAATATCAAAGTAGATTTCAGAGCAAAAAATATTGCCAAGGATTAAAAAGATTATTTCATAATGATAACTAAGCTAACTAACCAAGAGGACATAGTAATCCTAAAAGTTTCATGGACCTAATAATGGAGTTTCAAAATACAGGAATATATAATTAAGAAGAAATAAGCAAATCCACAATCGTAGCTGAAGATTTCAACACCTCTCTCTCAAGAATAAATAAAACAGGTAGACAGAGCCCAGGTATGCCTCCACAGATGTCAGCTGCTATTATTAATCCCAATTCAGTCTGATAAATATTTGCTGCACCTTTCAGAAGAGACCCAGGACCTGCACCTCGTGACACGTGTGCGGGTTGGCCTATCCAGAGCTTTCATTAGGGAACTCGGCCTCCAGCAAGGACACACTCCCTCACCCCCAGCAACTCCCCTTTCAGGCTCTTTCCTTCTCACTCCCTGGCTCCCCCTTATGGTAGTCCTGGGTTCCACATGTGGCAGTTGGTATGAGGGCCAAGGCAGGACTAGCCTTAGGAGCTTCCTCTTCTGGAGGGTCTGGAAAGGGAGAGCCCAGAATAAGGAAGACTGCGGCATGTCTGCGGGAGGGAGTGTGTTTGTGGGTGTTTGGGGTGGGAATATAGACAGAAAGACAGCAGGGACCTGCAGGGCTGAAATGCTGGCAGTTTGGGATGATCCATCCTGGAGTTCAGGAAGCCATGTGTCCCCTTTAGTGAGTAAGGGACAGAGTCATCTACAGCGTGGAACAGGGACTTGAGCTTTAATATTAGGAGGGTATAATATTAGGAGGGTATAATCATAAGTCTTCTTGCATGCCTGCCCAATCCATAAGTCATAGTGTCCCAGTTTTATATCCAGGACAATAACCCACTATTTCTGGTGTTTTTGAGAGTTGGCAGTTGAAGGGTTTTGTACACTAATCCAGATTTAGACTCACTGAGAAGGCAATGGGAAGACACTGAGGGTTCTCACCACAGGCGTAACATGATTTTTAAAAATCCAGTAAGGTGGCAAGGATGTGGAGAAAAGGAATGCTTCTATACTGCTGGCGGGAATGCAAACTAGTGCAACCTCTTTGGAAGACAGTGTGGTGATTTCTGAAAGAACTAGAGATTGACCTTCCATAT
>NW_007246026.1:338345-338898 GCF_000164805.1 Carlito syrichta
AGAGTACCATATATTCTCACTCATAAGTGGACCTTGAACAATTATCATAATACTGTAAGAAAGGGATTGGCAGTAGTGGGAAACTGCTAGGGGAGGGAGGGGCACACCTTATCAACAAGGCTACCTGCATAATCAACATTTGTACACCTAACCCTGAATTGTACTCCACATCTTTAAAATTAAAAAATAAGAAAAGATTTTTTAAAAAATCCAGTAAGGCTATTGGAGGTAACAGAGATGGCCCAGGACTGCTACTCTGGGATACTCATCCTCGTGTCTGCCCACACTTTCACACACCTCTTCTGCTCAAACCTGACAACCTATGCTACGTACCATCCCATTTCTCAGAGGAGAAACCTGTTCCTCAGAGAAAAAGGAGGCTTGTCCCAAGTCATATATTAAGTATTTCGTCTACACAATCTGGATTAGAACCCAGCCCTTTAGATATCCAGCCCAAAGTTCTTTCTTTTTTTTTTTTTTTTGTTTGTTTTTGAGTTGGAGTCTCACTCTGTCGCCCAGACTGGAGTGCAGTGGCCGCTCCTGGCCACCACAG
>NW_007246026.1:339198-373864 GCF_000164805.1 Carlito syrichta
GCAATCCACTCACCTCAGCCTCCCAAAGACGCGGGATTACAGGCTGAGCCACCGAGCCCGGCTCTTTCTTTTTTTTTAATTTATTTTTTAATTTCTTTTTTAGAGGTAAGGTCTCACTACATTGGTCTCAAATTCCTGAACTCAAGCACATGAGCCACCACGCCCAGTCAGTTGTTTATATTAAGAAAACATTTATTGCCTTTTAAAATGTTGTGTCAGGAACATATGAAAGCATTTGGCTATTCAAATAGCATAGAAGCAAAGAGCAAAAGTTGAGAGTCTCACTCTCTACCCCTTTTTCAACTCCTACCTCCTCCCAAGGGGAAATCTTTTTTAGTAGTTAGCTGGGAACCATCTAGGCCTTCACTCTGCACGGACAACACACACACACACAAACACACACACACACACACACACACACACACACACACACTACAAATGGCCTAGTCCTATATGTGGAGGGACTTGTTTCCATTTCATACAATTCCCCATCCGCACACATAGAGCCATCTCTCCTTTGAAAGGACAACTTGGTATTGGTGAGGATGGCTGGAATTTCCTCCCCAGCTCCCAAGAGTCCTAACCATTGCTCACACAACCTCTTAGGCACTCCCTGAACCTAGGGCCCTGGTAGTACAGGAACCAGGTGACCAAAGAGAATGGCCTCTATAAGGCAGCATCTCCTTCTAATGACACCTGAAAGGACTTTGGAACAGGGCCTGGCTTCATAAGTGTTTGTGGAGTGAATTTGAAGCAGTTCTTAGACAAATTTTTTTTAAATGTTAGTGATAAATATTAATTTAATGCGTGTCAGAGGAAAAAATTCTAAGTACATCAGACCAGTGATTCGAGGGTATTTTAAAATGTCCTTTAACATAAGTTTAATAAAAAGAGTCTGTTTAAAGAGAAATGTTAAGTAAATAGTAACACAGGTAGAAGATGGACAAGGCCAGAATCCTAGGTGTGGAAATTACCTGAGCATGGTCTGGGAGCTGCTGTGGGAGGGTCTGGCCCTTGTGGCCCAGGCCCTGGGAGCCTGATTTCCCAGAGTGCTGTTCAGGGACTCTGGGAGGCCAGGAGGAGGGGGAAGAAATCTGGACCCACTGGGTGTAAGAAGACTTGAGCACCGGCCATGAGGGATTTGAGTGAAGGGGAAGGGCTTATGTTTCTCTCTTGTAATCTATGACTCCATGTACCAAGAAAGGGGGCAGCAAAGATCTGAGAGATGGAGCTGCCAGGCTGCAGCGGGTTATGGTGAGACTCTACAATGGTGGGCAAGGACAAAAACTTCTTCTCTTGGAGTTGGCTTCCCCACAGACAATGAAAGAACTGGACCAAACCATCAGAGGTCTCATTCATCATGAGGGCACTAGGGAGCCACTGAGGGCTTTTTCATCTGGGGTGACATGATTAGAGCACTCTAAGACCACCAGAGGTAGAAGTTGTTTGGGGCATATCCCTAGATAAAAGAACTACAGCTGTTTTGGCAATTGATTGTGGTCTGCACGGAACAGCAATGATGTTCTCTGGCAAAGAGGCTTACACTAAAGAGGGGATCTGGGGAAGACTTGAAGATTTGCTTGGTCACACTTGGGTGCCCAAGGACAGCCAGATATCACAGACCGCAGAGATCCCCAAGAAGAGACTCCGAAACTACTGAGTCTGTGGCGGATAACAGCACAGGCAGCCACTAGCTACTCTTCCTCTGTTTCTGATGCCTGTGAGAAACAGGTCAACCCACAGGACCCTATGAGTTTGCAGTTGGGGGTTCTCATCCCATCCCTGCCCCCTCCACACCTGTCCCTCCTTCCTCTCCCAGTGCCTCCCTCTGGTAGGGCAGAGAGAAGATAGCCAGAACCTTGGAATTAATGCTTTTAAAATGTTAGGGCCAAATACTAATATATAAGATGATCTCAGCCATATTTTGAAAAATGTATGAGTGTACAGGAAGAACATATACAAATGTTAATGAAGGGTGGCTCTCTCTGGACGGAGAAAAATCAATGATTTTCTTTATCTTTCCCCGTTTAACACAGATATTTGCCAGCAGCACTTATGGCTGCAGCATTTACCTGAGATTTAAAAGAGAGAGAGAGAATTACAACATATCATGTAGTATAATACTATACATTGTAATTCTCTCTCTCTCTTACTTTGTTTTTTAGTAATTCTTGTTAGGCTTAGAGACAAGGTCTGTTGATAAATAACTCCAAGAACAATTTTTATATTTTATTTTCACATTGAAAACCAGTCAGATTTGCTCCAGCCTCAAAGAGCATGTTTATGTAAAATTAAATGAATGTGGCAGCAGACTGCACTTTTTTTTCCTAAGCGAAAGGATTAAAGAGCAGAGAGAAGAAATGCTACCAAGATGACATCCCCTAATGGCCCTCAACCCAAACTAGCTGAGCTCAGATTCTAGCCCCATCGACAATAAATCCCCCAAGAAAACGGTGCAGGCCCCTAAGGTTAGCTCAGCCCAGGTGATGATGTCAAGGTAAAAGAAAGCTCCATCTTGATATTTAGCAGAAAATCAAGCCAAGGCGGAAATCAACACAAACAAGCTTTTTAGAAAAGGCGAGTGAGCCTGGAGCAGGGCCCGGGTTTTATTGATAGAAGGCTGGGTCCTGCCTCAGTTCTGCTGAAGCAGGCAGTCGAGCCTGTCCAAGGCAAACACAGCAGCCCGGTCCAGCCAGCCCGAGAGCGAGCCCCATGCCAAGCTGTTTGCTGACTGGGGGCCGCATAGCTCCCACAGGGGGTTCTTGGCTCCTTCCTCTGTGATATTTCAGTGGTGTTTCTGCTCTGGAAACAGCCCCGGTTCTGCTTGCTAGAGTGTTCTGAGCTTGCCTCCTCTCTCCAACAGAGGAAAAGGGGGGATCACTCTGTTTCCAAAAGTCCAGGCTCGAAAGCACCTCCTCACGACTGACATTGGGAGGATAAGACAGTATATCCAGCAAACCCCAGGCCCTTTCCAGCCTGTGCCCACCACACCTGGGAGCTGGCCAACCTGCCAGAGGGCGGAGTTTGTCACCCCTGTGCAACTGACATCTGGGACCAGATCATTCTTTGTGTGAGGGACTGTCCTATCCAACACAGGATGTTCAGCAGCATCCCTGGCCTCCCCTCGAAGTCAGTGGCACCCCCCAAGTGGAGACAACTGCAAATGTCTCCAGACAAATGTCCCCCCGGCGGGGGGCGAAGTTGCCCCCACTTGAGACTGGCCACTCTACAGCAACAGTCCCCAACCTTTTTGGCATCAGGGACTGGTATTGTGGAAGACACTTTTTCCATGGACAGGTTGGGGGGGATCATCAGGCATTAGATTCTCAAAAGGGGTAAGCAACCTAGATCCCTCACATGTGCAATTCACAATAGGGTTTACACTCCTAGGAGAATCTAATGCCGCTGCTGGTTGACAGAAGGTAGAGCTCTGCTCCCCCACCACTCACCTTCTGCTATGTGGCCTGATTCCTTACAGACCATGGACAGGGAGTTGGAGACTCCTGCTCTAGAGGAGGAAATAGAGAGACACACAAAGAGGAGACACAGGAAGCAGTGAGGGCAGCTGAACTCCGGGTGAGGCATTGTGAGTCCCCCATCCAGGATCTAGGTTCCCTGTTACTGTCTCGCAAAGCCTCCTGGGATTTTCTCTCACAGACACAGGAGAGCAGAAAGGAGAGACACTTGGATGTTTCCAAAGAGAAAAGCAAATTGGGACAATAAGAGGGAGTTTAAATAAGATTTTAGTAAATGTTGCCATGCGGTGTGCAGTGTAACCTCCTCCACCTTCCAAGGAAACCTTTGAGCAAAACCCGGCCTCACCCATCAGTGCTTTGGGAGGCAGACACGCCTTACCTGCTTCCCTGCCACCCTGGATGGGTGGGTTCGGGCTGATGCAAGGCCCTCCCAAGAGGCCTGGCTACACTCAGCTACACTCGGGCTATACCGTGAACAGTTACTATTCCAAAGTACAGACGCTTAAAATATACACTTTAGAACCCATTCAGTACCATTCTTATAAAAACAAGTACCATCCTTGCATTCTTTTTTTTTTTTTTTTTTTGAGTCGGAGTCTCAGTCTGTCGCCCAGGCTGGAGTGCAGTGACATGCTCATGGCCACTGCAGTCTTCACCTGCTAGGCTCTGGTGATCCTTCCGCCTCAGCCTTCCAAGTAGCCGGAACTACAGGCGTGTGCTACCACACCTGGCTGATGTTTTTAATTTACTGTAGAGATGAGGTCTCGCCAAGTTGCCCAGGAGGGTCTTGAACCTGCAGGCTCAGGCAATCCACTCACCTCAGCCTCCCAAAGTGCTGGGATTACAGGCTGAGCCACCGAGCCCGGCTTTTGCTTTCTAATAATGCTTTCCTGGGGGAGGAAAAGGCTTGGGGGAGTAGCCGGGAGGCTGGTGACACCCATAGTGGGTCAGGCGTTTGAATGCTGTTGATTATGAGCATTGTAGTTAGGAAAAGCATTTGAGGGCTACTCTGGGGTCCTGGGGCTGCTCATGAACCCCCACCCAGTGTCTGGGGCCCACATGATGGTCTCCTAGAGCACCCAGGGATTTTCCCTCACAGACACAAGGTATATTTGTTTAACGTATTCCGCCTGGGCAACTTGGTGAGACCTCATCCCTACAATAAATCAAAAAATGAGCCAGGTGTGGTAGCGTGCGCCTGTAGTTCCAGCTACATGAAAGGCTGAGGCGGAAGGATCGCCGGAGCCCAGCAGGTCGAGGCTGCGGTAGCCGGGAGCGGCCACTGCACTCCAGTCTGGGTGACAGAGTGAGACTCCAACTCAAGAAAAAAAAAAAAAAATTTCTTCCCCACCTTACTATAAGCACAGGATGGGCAGGGGCCATGTCTGTTGCCTTTACCACTAAGTCACCAGCATTCCTGGGCCTGGCAGATGCTGAACACTCAAAACATATTTGTTAAGTGAACACAAAGATGGAACACTCCTTATTTCCCAGACCAGCAACTTTAGGCTCATATATTAAGGCTGAGATCAAACATCACCTTCTCTGGGAAATTTTCCTTGATTTCTTCCAGCAGAAACAATGGTATTATGTACCCAAAACACTTGATTCATATTTTTATTGCAATGTGTATCACAGTATACACTCTTTGGTTGTATTCTGCCTCCCTGCCAGAGTGTAAGTGTAAGCTCTCTGAGGATAAGAACTGTGAAGTATCATTTATTACCCCCACTCCCCCCAGTGTTTGGCCCATAGTAGATATTCAATAAATGCTTATTCAATCCAAGAATCAATTAATCCACTCCTCTGTCTCCACTCTAAGTCCTAGACATGAAAGTTCTGACACATCACGATTCAAGTGTCTGGGCAGAACCCAGAATCCCACTCTGGATGTCAGTTTCCTGACTCTCTAACATAGGGAGAGAACATTTGTCCAGCCCCTCTGCAGACTGAGCTGGCCTGGCTGGACCAGGCTTAAGAAGCCTCAGCCCCATCAACCCTGCTGCCCCAGGGCTATGCGCCTCTAAGGACCTCAGAAGGCTTCTTGGGGACCTCCCGCACCCCCTACCCATACCCACACCTCTGGCCCAGAGACCTAGGCCACAACAGGCTTTGTGCTTGGGGTGAACCCCCAGTTCCCTCGGAAAAGGGTATATCTGTGGACCCCATCTGGCCAAAAGGGGACCCCAACATCCAGCACACAGGGAATCGGAAGCCTCTTGTCACCTGCTCACCAGAGTTCCTGGGGAGAAAGGGGTACCCGCAGAGGCTGTGCCCGGCCTGGTCCACATGCTTTGCCACCTACCTGGCTGAAGGTTGGTGCGAGGGTGCTTTCTGGAGAGGGTCTGTCCTGGGGTGAGCCCTCCTGCCGACTGCAGTCCAGCTGGATCAGGTGGCGGCATTCAGGGTGGCAGGTGAATTTACAGTCTAGAAGGAAATAACCAAAGAGGGGTCAGGGGCCAGGCAGAATGTCTACCCACTTCCATGCAGAGAAATAACCCGGGAGATGGCATTTAGTTCCTGATGGGAAGACAGTGTGGGAGAGGAGCGGGTGGTGGGACACAGCGTGAGAAGGCCACCCTGCTCTCTGAGCCACCAGGAATGCTGCCGGCTAAGTGCTTTACACATCTGCACACTGCTTTCACCTGCACTATTCTGTGTGACCCTGCAATCATTATTGTCACTTTACAGACAGGAAACCGGGCCCCAGAACTTTACTGGCTTTCTTGAGGTCAGATCATCTGGCTCCAGACAGGTACTCTTTCTACTAATTTACATTAATCACCGGGGGCCATGGATCCCTGGGCAAGGACTTAACTTTTCTGGGTCTCGTTTTGCCAATCTATAAAATACAGGTTGAATACTCCACATCTGAAATCCAAAGTGCCCCAAATCTGAATTTTTTTGCTCCCTGACACAACACTCAAAGGAAATACTCCCTGGAGCACTTCGGATTTTGGATTTTTTAATTTGGGATGCTCAACCAGTAAGTGTAGCGCAAATGTATTCCAAAACCTGAGAAAATCTAAAACACACTTCTGGTCCCAAGTGTTTTGGACAAAGGACACTCAACCTGTATAAGCAATAGCTGCCCTGCCTGTTTATAGTGCTAGCCAGATGTGTCTTGAAGTATTAAAAGCGCTTCCAGAAACCAAGACATTATCATCAGGAGGGAGGGCTGTTACTCTCTCTGACCCTAATCTCGAACGCAGCTGAACGCTCCTATAGACAACATCCCAAATCAGGTGCTTCAGGGGAACAGGCACACATTCCATAGACAGTGTTCACTCCCGAGGAAGCAGAGACCTAATGACCAGAGCTGAAAAGAGCCTTGGGAACCATCTTAGAGATGGAGAAACTGAGGCCCAGAGAGGTAAAGTAAGGTGCCCAAAGACTTCATGGGGGGCAGAGCCAAGGCTGCTAGTATTTTTGAGCTCTCTTAGGGGCTATCTTTGGAGCCTCCTTGCAGGAGGGAGGAGAAGTCAAAGAAGACAAGAGACACTGAGTCTCAGCTGGGTGAGGAGAAGGCAGGAGCATGGGAGTGGGGGGTGGGAATAAAGGAAAGGCAGCAGCAGAGGAAAGCAGTACAAGTCCATCCTCAGGCAAAAAAATGCTCGGCTCTGAGGTGTGGTCCCTACAGATAGCTGCTGGTTGGCTCTGGTCACCTGTCCTGCAGGTGCCACAGCTCAGCCAGAAGGCCTGGCCTCCTGGGTGCCAGAGTCTCGTGAGTTTTCCCTCTTGACTATGAAGTCCAGTGCCTGGGAATGGGCTGGCACAGACAGGTTTTGTGGCAGGAGACAAGACAGCCTGTACCTGCATAACCTGAAGATTAGGGAACCACTTTTGGTCAATAGGGGCTCTGTCACCCCAAAACTCTCTCCTTCTAACAACCTCTAAAAAGTAAGCACATTTGGTCTCTCTTTTTAAAAGCTGCCACAGCACACTCCATCTTGGGATTGGGGTAGAGGCTCTTCTTCTCCCCTCTCTCTTGATGAGCTTTGAATGAGACCCCCACTCTCCCCAGCCGGCCCCTTCCCCACCCTCCCATAAGCATTGATGACAGTCCTTGTATGAGTTTTGCCACTAATGTCTGTAGACGGCGCCCTGACAAGTGTGGGGATAGGCACAGACTCCAGAACCCTGCAACCTTCTTACTCCGAGGTCTGAAGCTCCCACCTACCTCTCTGGCATGGCATGTAGAAGCTGCCTCGTGCCCGAAGGTGAGGTCCACCAGCGCCTCCTCCATCAGACCCCATGCTCTGTTGCCTCCCTGCTCTCTCACCTGGAGGCAGAGTGGACACGGCCAATTCTCTGAGGCATGCTCCACCTGTCTGCCGGTGCCCACGTGCATTTCTGGGCCTCCACTGGGAGACCTCCTGCTCAGCACAAAAACAGCCTCCCCATCAGTGGGGTGAAGGGCACAAGGATGTGCGGGCCTCTCCTGCCCACCATGCCCAGAAACACAGGGCTTTGATAAGGGAGCACTGGGCCAGGGCCCACAAAGGGCAGCATTGTTCCCGGGCTCTGGCCTGGGGACACACCTGGATGGCCCTGGCTGAGCTCTGAGTGAGGAAGAATGCTCTGGGGCTGCCAAGAAGTGGGAACAAGGAAGAGGAGGAAGGACTGAATCTCTCCCAGCTCCACGGGGACACTGCCATCAACTTATAGATGGGAAAGCACCTTGAGAGAAAAGGACGCGCTCTCTTTTCCTCTTTCAGCTGCTGTTGGCACAGACAATCCACGTCCATCTGTGCATCCAAATCACTATCTCAACTTCCATCTTGCTCTTTCTTTTCTCTCTCTGACACACACACATACACACACACACACACACATACACACCTGGAAACAGCACCAAAACCTTTTTTTTTTTGAGTCACACTCTCACTCTGTCATTTGGCTGAAGTACAGTGGCTCACCGCAGTCTTGACCTCCTGGGCTCAATCCTCCTGCCTCAGCCTCCCAAGTGGCTAGGACTACATGTGTGCACCACCATGCCAGGCTGATTTTTTTATTTTTACTTTTATAGAGATGAGGTCTCACTATGTTGCACAGGCTGGTTTCAAACTTCTGGGCTCAAGTAATCCTCCCGCCTCGGTCTCCCAAAATGCTGAGATTAACGTATGAGCCACTGCACCTGGCAGAAAGATCTTTTTTCAGGCTTGATACTGAGCTGGACAGAGCTAAGAAACAGAAGACTCCAAGAGAAGTGTTTCAGGATTTTATAAAAAGCATGTTTGAGCACTAACAACTTTGTTCCATTAGACTATGTAATCACAGACTGTAGCAAAACCACTGAAGCATGTCTTCATAATTCCTGGCCCCTGAAAATGCCAAGCCAGGACTTTTAGGCCCACAGAGATGAAGTCAGAAGCCCCATGCCCCTCTCCAAACACCAGCGCAACAGCCTACAGTCCTGATGTGGTGGAGACCCATGAGACTCCAGGGAGTGGTGAGACCCATGAGACTCCAAGGACAGGGCCGGGTTCCATGGGGACCCAGTGACTAAACCCCCGCAGACCACCATTCCCTCAAGGCAGTTCATCCCCAGCTGATGCCAAACCAACTCCTCCCTTGGTATTCCACCGGACTTCACAGCCTTCAGCTGGTGCTCAATTGGGATGAGGAAAAGAAACAGGGACCCTGGGTGAAACAAGGCCACACCACCCCCAGGAAGGGCTCAGCCTTTCCTGGACGGCCAGTGCCACCATCTCTGGTGGCAGCATCAATGTCTTAAGCACAGGCTTCCCCCATGCTCTGTGCTATCTAAAGGTAAGGATGAATAGGACAACACCCCTGGGGAGTCCAGGCTAGCTGGGCAGATGAGATACACACATAAAAAGATAATGATGGAGACAGCCAAAAACAGGGGCCCAAGTATGGCCCAAATCTAAGAAGTGTGTTCAGTTAAAGACAGCTGCTGCCAGGGAGGGCTTCAGGGTGCAGGAGGCTCTGGGGAGCTTAGACAAGCATGAGATTCCAGGAAACTCATACGCCCTTAGGGGCCAAGAGGAGACGGGGGCCCTGACATCACTAAACCATCTTGCCAACAAAAGACAGCAAAAGATGAGGGCGCAGCATTCCTAGGTTCTGACTGTAGTTTCCCTGGGAGAACAAGCATTTCTTGAGCTTAGAATTGCCATCTGTCAAAGAAAATTAGCCTGTCCCTTTCTGTCCTTTCCTTCCCACTAATGGTCTGTCCCCATTCCTAGGAGATGTTTTGAGGAAAATAAATATGCTTCCAGGTTTGAGGAGAGGGCATATGGAAATAAAGGGGACACTGTAAGAAGAAACGAAGAGACAACCATAATGGGGCCCCTCTCCCAGGGATGAGGCAGGGGACCATTCCCCTACATATTTCCCTCCCAGGGAGGGAGCCATGAGCTCAGATGGAGGGCCTGCCTCAGTACCCAGGACTGCTCTCACCAAGTACCAGGAACCAGGGGGCTTAAAAAAGAGATGTATTGTCTCACAGTTCCAGAGGATAGAAGATCAAAACCAAGCTGTTGACTAAGCCATACCTTTTCTGAAATATGTAGGGGAATGGTCCCCTGCCTTATCCTGGCTTCTGATGGTTTGCCTGCGGTCCTTGGCACTTCTTGGCTGGCAGCTGAATGACTTCAATTTCTGCCTCCACTGTCACATGACCTTCTCTCTGTGGTTCCCTGTCTTCTCACAAGAATACCAGCCATGTTGGATGAGGGGCCATCCCACTCCAAGATGACCTCCTCTGAACTAGTCACACCTACAACTACATATTTCCAAATATGTAGTACATATTTCCGAGGTACTGGGCATTAGGACTTAAGTATATCTTTCTGAAGAAAAGCACAATCTACAACACAGATCTGGGGCCATACTGGGAACACAGAGCCCTTAGGACAAGTGAATGGAGGTTTCTGGTGGACACCATCTCCAAAGATCAGCAGTGGGCTGGCAGGACAAGGAGGCCAGGAGGGTTGGGCCAAGGTCAGGACCACCCACCCACCTCTACCAGCCCTGCTCTTGGCTGCTTTAACAGTCCCTGAAGGTTACCACCAAACTCACCACTTCAAACAAGGGGTTCAGGCCCACAGGCCCTGGCAGCCTATGCTTGGAGACAGCATTACTTCTTACTTCAGCCCAGGGGAGGCAAAGCCAGCAGGTGGAACTACAAGTGCCAGGAGATTGTTTTTCCAAAATACAGAAGCCACAAACCTCCCCTTAATCCCCAAGGCTGCCAAAGCTAGTTTCTGACCCACCCCAGTTGCCAAGAGGGCACACGCACACAGGCATGCACTCACACACACTGCCTTGTGGAAGCATAACCCCAGTGGCTAATTTTTCTGAACCAGAGGCATTCCATTGATAAGAAACCCTTAAGGCCCTTTCACAAGGCCCTTTCACCCTGGAGTTGCATGCAAGATACCGAGATAAGGTAGAGCTCTCGCTGAACTCTGCCCGCCGACTCCAACCAGGGCCAAGGCATGGGGTGAGGAAGGGCACTGAGGATACAGAGCCTGGTTTACAGCAAGCCCACCAGCCACCCTGCAGTCACTCCCAGGTCAGTGCACAACAGCTTCTCATCCTGTGTGGACCAGGCAACTTCAGAGGCCTGAGGAGAAGCAGGACAACGTCTGAATCCAGGAGCCTGCATCCATGCTCTGGGCATCCCAGGCCTTCTTGAAGAAATCGATCTCAGAGCAAACCTTACCACCCCTTCCCCCACTGACCCTCAGGACCAGTGGCCCAGCCTGTACTGTGGTGTCATGGAAAGAGAATGGACTTCGAGCAAGGCCTGGCCTCTAGTCCCTATTCATCCAGCTGGGACCATGGGTAAGTTACTGAACTTCTCTGAGCATTAATTTTCTCAACTATAAAATGAGAATCATAATAGTCAGTTCCTAGGACTGCCACAAGGAGTAAATGGGGTTCTTGATGTAAAGAACAGCACAGAAAGCCTGGAACTTGGAAGCCCCAGTTAACACTCAATGATCCATTTCCTACCCCTCCTTCCACTGCTCTGCTGTGCAGATTCTTTCTTTCACCACCAAGCTCCGGGGTGTGGGAAGGCATCTTTAGTCTCACTAACCTTCCCCGGAGAGTTATTTCCAAAGCACACATGCAAATCGCTTTTGGTGTTAAGATGAGCTTGTTCTGAGGCACTGCAGGGAAGTCTGAAAAGAATAATATGCTTTGAAGAAGTACAATCTACCCAAGTTTTTAAAAAGCAGGAGTAAGGATTGTCCTGAACGTCTTGAACAGTCCTCAGTTCCATGGTGCCTGTCTTGGGTCCCTTCACTGGCATCCCCTTGATAGTCCCTCATTTGTGCACTGGGGGTACTCACGTCACCAGAGCCTCTGGGCTGCAACAGCCATGGCAGCTCAAAGACCACCCAGTGTCTCCATCGCCTCTGTGTCCTGTCTGACCCAGGCCAGCACCACCACCTGCAGCCCCTGTGCTGTCACCCAGTGGCCCCCACCCTGCCATCTCCCCACGCCAGGAAAACTTCTCCACCTGGCCCTAAGAGTTCCCCTTGGACCTCAGGCCCACTTACAACAGACCCCGTTGCTCCCTCTGCAAGCACACCACATCCTCCAAGTCGCCATGGCTGCAGCTCCTGAATTGTGCCCTTTCCCCAGCCCTGCTGTGTGTCGGAGCAACCTATTCACTATTAAGCTTTCAGAGGGCCCCACTGTGAAGTGATTGAGTGAACAGAGGAAGAAATGGTGCTGATCTGACCCTGGACTAGTGTCCTAACTCCTGCCTGTCTCGGTTTTCTCATCTATGAAGCAGAGACAATAGCAGTGCCTGCTCATAGGGTTGCTGAGAGAATTCGATGAGATGGTTATGTAAACGACAACACTATACCTAAGAGTTCAAGAACATTCGCCATTCTTCTTACATCCAAGCCTATTCCGGCCAGTGCCACAGCATCAGGGGTCTTCATCCCGAAGGTCTGCCTGGGCACCATCCATCGGTGCCCACTGACCTCCCTCCAGACCTTTCCTGAGGTCCCAATCACCCTCAGACCTCCCACTGTTCCCCCATCCCAGTATGAGCAAGGAAGGCCCCAGCTCCCTGCAGAAGGGAGGTACTGGGTGATCCTGGAGCCCATGAGGAGTAAACTTGCCCCACCTCACAGAGACAGTCCCGCCACTTCCCTGGGATCTCTCTCCTCCCTTTCTTCCTACTCACCCCCTCCAGCATGTGAACTTCTAAAATCTAGCTCTTGTTTTGGAAAAGAAAATTGTTAACCAAAGTTATATATACGAGGGGACCAAAACAAACAAACAAACAAACAAACAAACCTTGAATTATCTTTTGGAGGCCAGGCCTCTTGTAGTACCAGCTTCCCCCACTAGGTAAGGGTTCTCGGAACTCATCGGCATCAGTGTATCAGTTAGCATTGTTATGAGAGGCTGTGTTCAGCTTCAGTGATTTTTTTTTTTTTTTTTTTTTGAGATTCAACACATTTGCCCATTGGACAATAGGTGATTTATGAGTGCACCTGCCCACACTGCACTGAGTGTTCATCAGTTTTTGACCACAAACAGCACAACCCCTGTCCCCCACCCTCCTTATTCACCTGATCTCACCCTAAGTGACTTTCTTTTTGTTCCCCTGGGTGAAAAAAGTCCTCAAAGTGAAAAGTTCTGCCAATGAGGAAGAGGTGAAACAAAAAACAGCAGAAGCACTAAAAGGCATCAGAATTGCCAAGTTCAAAAACTGTTTTGAGAAATGGAAAAAGCATCTTGATAGGTGTATTGCATTAGATGGAGAGTACTTTGAAGGTGACTGAAGTTCGAAAATGTTAGAATAAATATACAATTTTTTAGAAATAAATTCTGGGTTTTTTGGGGTCCCCTCTCATATATATACACACAATACATATTTTTAAAAAGAGAGACAATGTCTCGCTATGTTGCTGGTCTCAAACTCCTGAGTTCAAACAATCCTCTTATCTCAGCCTCCCAAAGTGCTGGGATTGCAGGTGTAAGCCACCATGGCTGGCTGAAAATTAACTAAAGTCGATAACTTCCAGTATTGAAGAGGATGTGGGGAAGTACGCGATACTCTAATTTCCTGCAGGAATTTATTCTGAGTGTGTATTTACTTGTACCTAAAGATTTCTTAGCACATAGTTGTTTATGACAGCAAAATGCTAGAAATACCCTCCCATCCACCCATAGGAGATGAGTTACAGCTATATTTGTAAGTGAAATATTATGTAACCATTATATAAGATAATACAGATTAATAAAAATATATCCACAGCATACCACGAGAAGAGGAAAAAGATGTTTTATGATCTCAATTATACAAAATACACATTACTGGCCAGATTGGTGGTTCAGCCTGTAATCCCAACACTTTGGGAGGCCAGGGCAAGTAGATTGCCTGAGCCTATGGGTTCAAGACCAGCCCAGGCAACTTGGCAAGACCTCATTTCTATAGTAAAAAAAAAACAAAAATTAGCTGGGCGTGGTAGCACACATCTGTAATTCTGGCTATTTGGAAGACTGAGGTGGAAGGATCACTGAGCCCAGCAGGTTGACGCTGGGGTAGCCATGAGTGTACCACTGCACTCCAGTCTGGTCGACAGAGTGAGACTCCAACTCAAAAAAATCCAAACAAAACAAACAAACAAAAAAAACCCACCTTAAAATATGGATGGGCTCAGTGGCTCAGCGTGTAATCCCAGCACTTTGGGAGGCTGAGGTGAATGGATTGCCTGAGCCTGCGGGTTCGAGACCAGCTCAGGCAACTTGGGGAGACCTTGTCTCTACAATAAATCAAAAATTAGCCAGGTGTGGTAGCGTGTGCTTGTAGTTCTGGCTACTTGGATTGCTAAGGCAGAAGGATCATCGGAGCCCAGCACTTCGACGCTGGGGTGGCCGTGAGTGTGCCACTGCACTCTAACATGGGCAACGGAGTAAGACTCCAACTCAAAAAAAAAAATACACATATTTATTATATACATTATGCAGAGAAAGGTCTGGAAGGAAGGTCCCCTGCTTGCTCTGCACGATGGGATTTCAAGTGTTTCCCCTTTTTATAGTTTCTAAGTTGCTCACATTGCTATAATGAAAAATATATTCTTTACTAAGGGAAAAAAATGCCATAAAAAGGGAACAAAGAAAAATCACAACTCCACACTGTGAGCCAGCAGGTATTGTCATTCACTCCCTACTACGAGCCAGATGCTGTATACACATAATTTCATATAACCCGTACTATGCCCGCACAATATGTTTCTACCCCTATTTTTTGGGCAGTTTTAGGTTCACTGTAAAACTGAGCAGGAAGTACAAAGAGGTCCTTTACACTTCCACCCCTCAACGTGCATGGCCGCCCCATGATCAGCATCCCCCACTAGGGTGGGGCATTTGTTTCAATTGATGAACCTACATTGACACATCATTGTCACCCAGAGTTCACAGTTTACTGGGTTCACTCTTGGTGCTGAACGTTCTAAGAGCTTGGGCAAATGTATAACATAATTCACTATTACAGCATCATGCAGAGTAGTGCCCTAAAAATTATCTGTGCTCTACCTATCCATCCCTCCTTCCTCTCTAACCCCTGGCATCCACTGACCTTTTAATCATTTTCATGGTATTACCTTTCCAGAATATCATATAGTTGGAACCATATGATATGTAGCCTTTCCAGATTGGCTTGTTCGCTGAGTAATATGCATCTATGTTTCCTCCTGACTTTTCATGGCTTGATAGCTTATTTCTTTTTATTGTTATTATTATTATTATATTCCAGTGTCTGGATGTACCAAGGGGTATCTATTCACATACGGAAGGACGCCTTGGTTGTGTCCAAGTTTTGGCAATTGTGGCTAAAGCTGCCATAAACATCCATGTCCAGGTTTTTGTGTGGACATAAGTTTTCAACTCATTTGGTCCACCCCCCATTTTAGAGATGGGAAAGATGAGACTCGAAGAGGTCCCATGACTTGTTGACAGCCTCACAGCTAGCAAGTGGCAAGGTTGGGAGTGGAGACCCACCACCTCTGGCTGCTCCTCAGTAGCCCTGTTTGTCATCCAACAGCCCATTCCTCAGAACCATCCCCTCCACTTGGTCCTGGTTCCCCCTACTCTGTACCACTTGAGGCTGCGGGGATGGGCTTCCTCTGAGATGGGGGTTAGGGTGGCCCATGGCCAGAAAGAGCCTGGGTTCAAGGGATTGGGACATCCGCCCCAGCAGATAGCAGCAAGAACGTTCCTCCCTTAGACCTCTGCTTTGTCCTCAGAGGACCTGGGAAGTCCTTCTTCACATCTCCCTCCCAGCTAAGCCAAGCCACGCAGCCTTGGGTGCTGCCAGGGCCCTGGGAGTTTCTGAGCCCACCTCTACTGTCTGCCTGCTCTGAATCCATCCGCCTTGCATGACCCCTTTGTCTTTGGAACACCACATCTGGGAGGCTCAGAACTACCCAGGCAGCAGTCAAAGATTCTTGTCCTGAGCTGTCAGGACAGCTTCACCAGAGAGGCCCGCTTTTCGGCTAACGCCAAGCTCCAGAGAGTAGCAAGCTCTTGGCTTCCCTGACTTAAAGAGACCCAGCCTCTGCAAACCTGCTCCCTACAACACCAGAATGGACACCAGGTTCCCAGCACCAGCTGCATCACAGACTGGCACCAAAGCACACGCACTTACCAGCTGCAAATCAGAAATTCTTACACAGACTGTGTGACCCCTCGAAACATATTGCTTAATGTGTGTGATCTTTAAGAACGGGTACAAAAAGTGGAACACTCAGTTGGCCTCTGGGGTTTGGAAAGAATCCAGACTGTGGAGTCATATAATCAGGGTTCAAGCCCTGCCTCTAATTGGGTATGCGATACCTAGACAATTAACCTCAGCTAAACCTGGAATGATAGCCTCAATTTCCTCATCTGCAAAATGGAAATAATAATATCTTTCTTGGCAGCAAATTTGTAGCCAAAATGAGAGAGAACATATGTAATGCACCCAAAGGTACATGGCACATAGTAGGTGCTCAGTAAATGGCAGCTGTCATTTTCAACACTGAGACTCCTGAGTCCACCCAGTTTCTTTGTTTTTGACTGGCATGTGAGGTCAGTCAAAAAAACCTCTCCATTTTCTTTTCTAATGCATTAATGTATTTCCTGCTCAACTAAGTTCTTCCTACCTGTTCCCACCTCCCTTCAGTCTCTGCCTCAGAGGAGTAGGGTGGTAGGATGGACAGCTCATGATGGCCCCAGAGGAGATGAGTGGCAGGATGGAAGGAGAGCTCATGTTGGCGAGAGGGAAGGTGGAGAGGCTGTGATCGCCAAGCTTGGAGGTCTGTAGCCATTGCCAAAATCAACACAATCTATACGTGTTTACACTCCTGGCTAAACTCCTAGTGAGGTCGAGAGCAAGGGAATGGAAACTCCCCACTCCTGGGGTCAGGCAGCCAGCTCAGGACATCTGCATCTTTATGTTTCCAGGAAGGCGCCCGAATCCCAGCCCTCTTGAAACTACATACTGTAGTTCCTTGTTTCAGAAGACAGACCACCCCTGAGGGTACTCAGCATCCCCCAGCCCAGCCCAGAGGCACATGACCCTTACCCCAACTCCAGCACATACACCCTCCGACACACACACAAAGCCAGAAAGCAACTCCCTCCACATGACCCTAACCCAGTTCCAACACACACACACACACACACACACACACACACACAGCCAGGAAGCTAACTGGAAAGGTCAATGTGATGGTAAGACAAGTGACCTAGGACTCTAAGGATAGACTGCCAGCCGCTCTCATGGATGGGCAAGGTGGGCAGCTAGATGCAGAGGGGCTATTGTCTCCGTGGGAAGGGGCAAGAGGGGATGCATCTGAACATGTTCCAGTGGGACCAGACGTTCAGTTCCCATGTGAAGTAGTGAGTTGGGATGGGCGGCTTTGTGAAGGCAGGCTCCCCCAGGTCAGGCTGGAGAGAGAAAGTGCTGGAGAGGTAGGGTGATGCTGGGAGCCTTGGTTGAACTGAGGACACAAGGAAGCGATCCAGAGACAATCCCAAGATCCTAGTTCCCACTTTCTTCCGTAACAACCAAATCACTTTTTCCTGTGGCAGGGCTGGGTGGAATTGACATGTACACTTTTTTTTTGAGTTGGGGTCTTACTCTGTCACTCAGGCTGGAGTGCAGTGGCGTGACCATAACTCACTGCACCCTTGACCTCCTGGCCTCAGGAGATTCTCCCTCCTCAACCTCCTAAGTAGCTGGTACTATAGGCACATGCCCCCATGCCTGGCTAACTTTTGTGATTTTTTTGTAGAGACAAGGTCTCGCTATGTTGCCCAGGCTGGTCTCGAACTCCTGAGCTCAAGCAATTCTCCCACCTCTGCCTCTCAAAGTGCTATGATTACAGATACAAGCCACTGTAATGGGCACCTTAAAAGCAAAGATAAAACATCTGCTCGGTTGTTGCTCAGGGGCTAAGCAGATATTAAAACTCTCTCTGGAGCTGGGCTCGGTGGCTCAGCCTGTAATCCCGTGCCTTGGGAGGCTGAGGTGAGTGGATTGCCTGAGCCCGCGGGTTCGAGACCAGCCTGGGCAGCGAGACCTTATCTCTATAATAAATCAAAAAATCAGCTGGGCCTGATAGCGCATGCCTGTAATTCTGGCTACTTGGAAGGCTGAGGCGGAAGAATCGCCGGAGCCCAGCAGGTCGAGGCTGCGGTGGCCGGGAGCGGCCACTGCACTCCAGTCTGGGCGATAGAGTGAGACTCCAACTCAAAAAATAAAATAAAATAAAATAAAACTCTCTCTGGAACCTTGGTCCTTGGACCTAATGTATCAGTTATTAATTCCCCAAGCCTAGCCTCTTGTCATATTTCCAGGCTGGAAGTTTCACCTATGCCCTCCTCCCAAACATGCCTGGCTGGCCAGGCAGAAGTTGAGTGCCCAGACTGGCTTGCAGAGGCACCATCTGTCCCACATGGGTGGGTGTGGGTGGGTGTACCTCTTGGGCAGGCCCATTAATCATCTATCTCCAACAAGACCACACTTCCCTAGGTTGAAAACACCAACAAAAGGAAAGTACTGTGGCCGGGCCAGGCTGGGTGTGTGGAGGTGGGGGTGCTTGGGGCTGAGTGGGCAGAGGAAGGGAGGGCAGGACAGTTCACAACACGTTCAGACGACTGATGCAGAAGAGAAGAGCCACCGTGTGCCCAGTGACGTGGGGCATGGGCCTGACGCTGTGCACCTTTCCCATATGGCCTGTGGCCCGCCACCTGGCTCTTTGGGGGTGCTATACCCTGAAGCATGTGCCCACCCTGCCCGGTATATGTAGATATGCGAACAATTATAAACAAATGTAAGAGGATTGAGTCACTTTCAGCAATTCATGGCTCAACTTTAGACAGTGTTAACTGACTCCCTGCTAGGATGATGCTAGAACGCTTTCACATTTCTTCTGCCCCCATCCCCTGATGTTTTCTGTATTATCTTTTTTATACTTTCAACATGCATATCATTTTCATTGTTTTAAACATAATGCCCAAAGCTGTCTAAAATTAACTCTACTTTTAAATTGATTCAGTCCCTCTTACAATAGCTTAACTATTTGTAATTTTAATTCATTTTAGGATTGACTATATTTTGGGGAGTGATCTATATTTATGTACACATTATGTTTCCTGGTGATGCCGTACATACCTTAAAGAGATGCAACCCTATTTTTTTTAATTACTATTTTAAATTTATTTTAGAGATAGGGTCTCCATTTGGCACCAGGCTACAGTGCAGAGCTGCAATCATAGCTCACTGCAGCCTCGAAATCCTGGGCTCAAGCGATCCTCGGACCTCAGCCTGCTGAGGAGCTGGGACATAAGCACACCCCCCATGCCTCACTAATTTTTTATGAGCCAACATGTCCAGCTAATTTTTAAGTTTTTTGTAGAGACATGGTCTCTCTATGTTGCACAGGCTGATCTCGTATTCCTGGCCTCAAGTGATTCTCCCATCTAAGCCTCCCAATGTTCTGGGATTACAGGTGTGAGCCACCAGGCCCAGCCTGCACCCCTATTATCAACCTAGTTATACTGTGTGACTGTGGCCTCATGCAATAGAGTTTGATGTTGGCCATGCTGATTAGGAGTAATGTCGATGAAGGAGAAAGAGGTGGGAGTCCGCAGGTCCTCAGTACATGTCCTCACAGAATGTCCCTGAGGATCCTTCCTTGGCCAAGAACAGTAAGAAGCAATCGATTTGGGGAGAAATGTAAAAGTAAACCGTTTGTGGTGGGTACCAGATGAACAAGCCAAAGAGACCTCATTTCTCATGTGCAAGTGAACATGGGTGACTTGTCACCTGGTTCCTCTGACACCTATCTGAAAAGGTCCATGCTGTATTTAGGTATGGCCATGCAGACAGAAGTGCAGACACAGCATGATTTTTAAACAGGGCAAAGAATGTGTGGGTGACCATCAGCACACATGCACTCAGAGAAATGGAGAGGATGTGAAACCTCTTTATGGGGCTGTGTCTCCTACCTTTCCGCATCCACTGAGCTCTTTTCATTTGTGCATGCATGCAATCACTCACATGTATTTATTGGGGGCCTGCCATAGGTCAAGCCCTATTCCAAAGGACAGCCAGTCCATCCAAAGACTGTGTGTGACAGGAAGAAGTGTATGAAAGGACTTTGGAGAGAGAAAGAGAGTTCAACACAGATAATATTCTGTCTCAATTGTCACTGCAGCAAAAAAGAAATCCCATGGCCAAAACACCTTAAGGAAAGAAAAAATAATTGAAAACATTGTAGGCAATTGCGTTTAAGGGAATTTAACAAATAGCAACAAGCCGTGGTATCCAAAGCCAGTGTGGGGCTGCCAGATGCCCTCTCGGCCCCAGGCCCTTCCAGGAGGGGCCCCTCTGCTAGGTATGTGTCACTCTGCTCCGGGTGTAAGAGAGACAAAGCAGCAGAGACCCCCTGGCCCCGGGCTCTGAGTCCTCCCATCCATCCCTGGGGCCCCTGAGAGGACAGTTGGAGGAGGCCGAGAAGGTGACAAAGGACCCAGGCTGTGGAAGTGAGAGGTACATACAAAAGGCACACGGAGTTTGTTAGGTTTTTTTTCCTTTTGTTTTTTTGGTTTTAAAGCAGGCATGAAGGGCAGGCTAGGCTCTTGCTAACCTGGAGTATACTTTTGAGAGGGTCGCACAGACCCCAACGATAAGGACAGCCAAATATGTTTGAAGGGATACACCCCGCAGGACAGCAAATAAAGGCTGAGCAGAAGTGCAAATGTGAACATACACATAGGTATGCCCGCCCTGAGCACCAGAGGTCATAGGAGGCCCAGAGCAGGCAGGTTCAGCCTTCATGGGACAACCAGGCCACTGCCTCCAACTGGTTTTCCCACACCTGCTTTGATGTCACTTGCAACCCGGTGAAAGCAGACTTTTTGCAGTGAGAAGAAAAGTAAACAGATGACGTTGGAGGCTCTCTCTGCTGGAGACACGCAGTCTTCTTTCCAGCTGCATGGCCGCAGCCAGGACCACCAAAGACTTCTGGAGAGATCCAGGCCTGGGTCCCGCTGACCTCCTAGAAGCCTTTAAAATGACATATGACTTACTCCTTGACAACATGTTCACTAAGCTCCTAATGATGCCCGGTGGGCTCATCTAGCTCTGCCTGCTAATTAGGTGGTGTGGTAAACTCGATGATAGGAATTTTTCCAGGAAACCTGTTTAAGAGTTCACGTCCCTCCTCCACTTTTGCCTGGGCAACCTTCGAACCCTATTTCTTCCACTGGGACACAAACAGCTCCCCCATTGGCCCATGTGCAATGAAAGAGCAGACAGCCGTATTGGAGGCTTGTCCAGATGACCTGTTTGGGAGCAGTTGTTAAAAGTAGTCTTGGGAGTAGGACTCAATAACAGCAGCTCCCAATGCACCAATGCACCAAGCATCGTGTCACCTGTTTTACATCTGAGGTCATGTTTAATCCACCTAACACCAGTTGAAGGTTGGGATTCGTTATCCCATTAAAATAACTCTTTCTTTCTTTCCTTCCTTCCTTCCTATCTTCCTTCCTTCCTTCCTTCCTTCTTTCTTTCTTTCTGTCTTTCTTTCTTTCTTTGAGATGGGATCTTGCTATGTTGCCCATGTTGGTCTCAAACTCCTAGCCTCAAGTGATTATCCTGCCTTGGCCTCCCAAATTACTGGGATTATAGGCAAGAGCCACCACGCCCGGCCTCTCTGCCCCATTTTATACTTAAAAACCCAGGCTCAGAAGGTTCATCTATAGGAGGAAGGCCCTACAGCCAGAAAGTGGTAATTCCAGAATTCAGACTCAAGTCGGTCTGGCTCCAAGCCCGTTTTCTTAAATGCCACACTCCAGGATGCCCCTGGAGTCTTGCGATCGAGATGAAGATATTCCAGAAGTCCACAGGCTGCATCTTCTCGAGCATCCTGCCTTCTCCCCTCCTCCTCTGTCAATTAAGCCCAAACGCTAACACAAGTTAAGCATGCACATCGTAGCTGCAGTGCAGTATTTGCCCTGACCTTAATACTGACACTTCAGGCCCGATTGATTTTATTAAATCTATAACTCCTTGGACTGAATAGCAAAGGAAATGATCTTCTGAGTAATTCTTAAAGGATGGGGAGACGATGAACATGAGCACACTAGTGAGCATTTAAATTGAGGAGCTGGGTGTTTGACTCCCTTCTCGGTGAAGGTCACAGTATGTATTAGGCTATTGATGAGAATAAATTATTCAGACCGGTTAAAGAGTATTTGTCGCTAAATGGGGATTAGGTCTAGCTGAATTAAAATTTCCACTTCTCAAGAGATTAAACCTTAATAGAAAAATTATATTTTTCACAGTCAAGACCCTGTTGTTTTTTAAACTCAACTTCCAAAAACTTAGCCCGAGATGGCACTTCATTTTACTTCCATCCTTCAGACTTCGCGTGGTGACCTGCCTAGATCCCTATCTGTTCCTGAAAGTGTATGAGATCTGGTGGGTCTTGTGGTCCAAGACTGCCACCCATTAAAGAGAAGCAGGTCCCAGACCCAGCCGTGACCCTTAGCAAGGGGCCTTGCTTGTATGAGTCGCCTTAACTGTGAAACAGAATAATCCCTTTCCCAGTCCCACCATACGGTGATCTGGAGGGAATAAAGGATATGAAAACAAACACAAATGCTTTGAGAAAGACGTTCAGAAATACAAGATGCTGTAGACAGCATGAAACAGCAGAAAGAACCGAGGCTGGAAGGCAGATGCCCTGGGTTCCTAGTCCTGGTGCTGCCACCATCAGGGCTTTTTGTTGGTCTCAACTTCCTTTCTTTTAAAAAGGAGAGTAGACAACCTAAGATATGATGGTAATTCAGATTGCTATTGTCTCTCCTTCTCATCTTTCACTCACCCCTCCACTGTCCTGTTATCCTTCCTCAGGCAAGGACTGTTCTCACCCTAATTAGTGCTCAGGAAAGGACATCAGTGGCCGAGTCACTGCCTGGGACCAGGGCTCTTGTCCAGCAGTGTTCCCCAGCAGCCTGCAGTCCTGCACAGCCTGCAACCCACTGACATGCAGGTGAGAACCCTCTGCTAGGAAACAACCTTGATCCCAGGTCGCCGGAAGACTGGCTCAGCAACCTGGCAAAGTCTGAAGGGCTACAGGTAGATGGAAAAGAGCAGCTTCCAAGATACCCATCTTCTACCAGCTCAGAGACCCTGATTAAGATGACTGAGTGGCCCTAATTCTCAGCCAGCAGAAGGTTGTCAAAATCCATGGCCAACACGAGGTCTCTGAAACAGGCGGGCCATGGTCCTTTGGGCCTGGGTGTTCAACCTAAGCGGAGCAAGGTGGCGTTACCTGAGCCTCTGTCCCTGTGGAATCAGGAAGGCCAAGGAGTGGTGCTGAGCTCAGCATTAAATACCAGGCTGCCAGAAGGATCCTGCCCTCTTTTTCCATGGGAAAGGCCACTAGCAGAGACCTCAGACCCCAAACACCCCCTGAATGTCCCAGCAGGGCTGGCTTGGACCTACCCCGAGCCCGCCGGGCCTCACTGCGGAACTTCTGCAGGATCTGGAGCTTTTCAGAGAGGGAGCGGCTCTTGGGGAGCCTGCGGAAGAGCCGCTGGAGCCGTGCGGTGACTGTCCCAAAGCAGGCAGTAGCCGCCTCCTCCTCCCCTTGGCCCTCGGTCATCCTGGCCACGGCCGGAGATCAATAGCTCTTCTCCAGGCCTGGCGTCAGGGGTTGCGTGCCGAGTGGGGGTGGGCTCTGGGCCTCGGGTGACCCGAACCGGCACCTGGGACCTCTGGCTCTGGCACCAGCACCGACTGACTGAAGCCTTCTCCTTCCCGGCTGCGGTCCTTTCCCCTCCACCTCCCCCACTGGAAAACTTTCTATTCCTGGGGCTTTTAGCTTGATAAGATAAAAATGCCCCCACCAAGCAGGCTGCAGGGAAGAGCCTGCCCCAAGCCTCACTTCTCAGTCGCGCCTGGGAGTCTGAAAATCAATGTCTCAAAGTTTCAACAGACGACAGAAGTGATCGGTTACCTCACACCACGTGCCAGGCCCAGGAGCTCGTTAATGGATTTCTTTGGGGATGGTGGATTAATAATGCTTTACCAGCTGTCTAGGCTCCTCAGGGACAGACTGGGGCTAATTCACATCCTCCCATGCTAAGCCGAGAGTGGGGGAAGGGCCCATAAGGGAGCAGAGTTGCTTTAAGAGGGTCAGACCGTTTATCTGAGACCAGGTACCTGAGCAGAAATGGATGCAACTCCATCGGTACAGGAGGGGAGGAGAGAAAAGGAGAAAAAAATAGTCTGTCATGAAAAGGGCAAAACAGGACACGGGGTGTCCCCTCACTCTGACCCCCAGAAGCAACCAAGTCCTAGTGGAAACATTCCAAGAGGCCCTGATGCCCAGGCCAAAGCTGAGGGCTGGAACCATACAGGCAGCAGAGTCTTCTAGAAAAGCCACTGGAGAAGGGTGCTGGCTCCTAGGCTGCCCACAGATGACAGGACTCTAGTCAGTCACCAGCAGCAGCCAGTTTACCATAAGGAAGGGTCACTTGTTCTTTAACCAGAGGAGATGAACCCAGAGGACTCACAGACTTGCAGAGTCTCTGGTTGACGCATTTACACATCTGTGCTCAGATCATCCAGTGTTAGGTCTAAGAAGTTGGTACTCATGAACTCAGATACATACATTTTTCCTGTGCAGCCACCAACCTCTGGTTCAACCCCTTTGTGCTGTCATTTTCCCCAGGGTCAAGGAGAATGCTGAAGCATGTCCTATCCCAAAGCCTATATCCTCAGGCCTGCTTAGGGAGGAAAACTGTCAGCAGAATGAACCTAAGCTGATCCTTCAAAGAGGGTCCCCCTATCACCTGGCACTTCATGGAAAATCTGGTCAGAAGGTTCTCATTTAGATCACCCCTCACTATGGAAGTGCAGCAGCAATAAAAACAAATTGCTTACAAGACATTTATTTGATATAGAAATTCCCCAAATGTCACCCTTCCTCAGGCATGGACACTGTTTCTTCCCCAATGCTTCCTCAGGGACACTGGGCTGCCATGGCCTTTTGTTTGGCCCTGTGTTTACCAAGCAACCTCTGCAAGAAGGTCAAAAGGAGTCCAAAAATAATGCTTGGGACCATCAAACAAGGGGTAGAAGCCAAGGTTCCTTGCCCCACCCAGACTGTGATTCTTGCACCCAAGATCTCCAAGAGGGTCCAGGGACTGAGTACAGGCAAGAGTGGCATTCTCATGCCTGCCCTCAGAAAAGAGCACAGGCCTACTGGGGGAATTTTAAAATATGAATCACATGTAATGGAAATCCCTCCCGAATGGCCCATCTGGGCTCAAGAATATGCACTTCTCATTTTGACTCATCACAAAGCTGTTCTTTGACAGGTCAAGCCGTTGGGGAAGCCAGTAGGAAGGAACAGGCAGAGATTGGATTCAGGGCTTTGGGAAGCTCTAAGATCTGCATTTCTGACCCCTTGAAAACTAGATAGATCTCCTACTGTAGGGATGGTCTGGGAGGAGCACTATCTAGAAGCAGGGGAATGCCAGCAATGACCTCTTGCTGCTGCTGACATCCAAGCAATGACCCAATGACCTCCATGCTGAGGTGGGAGTCCAGCCAAAGTCCAGCATAATTTGAGGCAATGGCCTTCACCATCTTAAGTGCTGGGATACAATATATTCTCACCCTTTTTATATGAAGGTACCTACAGATTGCTTTTTAAAACGCTCATTTCTAGAAGAGACATTTGGGGACAACACGTCCAACCTTTTCTCTCAAAACTCTCAAGTTACAGCTGGAAGCTGTTATTCCATTTGAATAGTAAGGCATCTCTTAGTTTTTAGGGAGTTTTAATTCTTTCTTCAGATGTAGAAAAAACATAATTGTTTCGACAGAAACGACCAGACCTTGAACTTCCATTCAACTTGGATGAAAAATCAGCTTCCTTCAGGTCCACAAGAAAAGTAAGCGATGGTACCTGTTCTCAAATGAGAGCCCGGTCTGGAGAAACATATGGAGAGTCAGAGTTGGGTAGGGTTGAGTTCCCCAGATTCGCTATTCCCACTGCCAGGAATTAGAACCCCAGGCCCATGATGCAAACCTCAGTTTGTTTTCCAGTCCCTATCCAACTCTTCTTCACCCTAGTTATCCCCTCTGGGATCTAATCTGTTTATTTCACTTTGGTTCCTGGTTAGCCCTGTGTCATGAACTCTGATAGCTGGGTCCTGGCAAGGAGGAGGTGTGGGACAGGAAAAGATCTTCTACCTGCGTTTCCACGCCCACCACTGAACACCAGTGGCATGGGATAGAAGTGGAGAGAGACACACTTGTCTTCTGTCTTGGGATTTAAAAGTCACCCTGTGTTTAAAGGTATCATGATTTATAGATGCTGATGATAGATTTATAAACCAAACACTGCAAACAGGCTTAAGTACAGCCAGCTCTCAATTATCCAGGCACTGGTGGATTCTCCAGTTTGTGCATGGCTCACCCACACCTTGGCTCACCCTCCTTTTTTTCTGTACCTCCTTTTTTGGACATTTCAGCATTCACTGGCAGGAGGGAGGCAGCTGAATAAGTAAACTCAACTAACGTGCATGATCAATGATGTTAGCTCATAAGGCAAAATGCTATGTTGGGTTCTGGTGCTGCTTTTTGCCATTAATGATCTGGGTCATCTTGGAGAAGTCATTTGACTTCCCTGAGCTGTTTCTCCTCATCTGTGAGATGGCCATATTTAAGCCAGCCCTGCCTACCTCACAAGGGAACTACAGGCTAGCAGAGACAGCACACATCAAAAGCCTTCAGATACAGTCAAGTGTGATACAGCTCTCTCTGTTCCCAAAATTTCTTTGCTGTTCTTGACACATCTTATCCCGTGGGAATATTCCCATCCTAGCGGGTTCATAGAACACCAATTTGTGACTTCAGCAAGCACAATAATTCTTTCCCAGATCTAGCATCCAGTAGAAACAAAGCACAAAAGGATTTTTTAAAAAATAAGACAAAGAGCATCCACGTTGAGCCTGTAGTCTGATTTCTTAAGGGTCCATGGAAGGCAAGTTTTTATTTCCTAGCAGCCCCAGCCAATGACCACTGCAGACATGGGGATAAGACCTACCCCTCCCTGGAAATGTGTTTGTTCATGAAGCAGGGAGGAGCAGCCAGGACCTCCACTGAAGAGTAAACATGGCCTAGCCCTGACGCGGTCACAGGTGAGTGTCATACTTGGCTATCCGCCTGCCTGCCCAGTGACAAGCAGGAATGAACAGACTGCCCTTTCCCACACCACCTACCTTATGGACCCTCAACACAACATCATCCTGTGCTTTCTCCTGATGCCCTCAAGTGGTGCCAGGGCAGTAGGTGTGGGGAGGAAAATCCTGAAGAAAATCTGGGACCTGCTACAGACCCCATAGCCAAGAGGAGATGTTCTCCACCAGGAGGCTAGGCACATACTATGGCACTAGGTGGGACCCCCACTGCTCTTCCTCCTTCCTCTCCAGAAAAAAACAAAGAAAGAATCAAACCTCAGAGATTCCCCTGGGGTGCATTTCTCACGGACTTCTCTCTACTCCAGGAACCACAGAAAGACTAGAACAGGCCCAGCAAGGATTTGTTTGCCACTTCAGCCAAAGACCACACCATGGAGATGTCTTGGGGTCCACCAGGTTCTGACCATGGTGTGTGTGTGCTTCAGAAAAAACCCAAATATCACCTCCCCAGGTCTGAGTCAAGATAGTCTTGAGCATAGGGCAGGGCTACCATGACTATTCCTAAGCCCCAATGTATTCCACTTAAGCCAACGCCCCAGGGAACCCAGCCTTCTGCCCTGTCTGACATCATCAGCTCAGCCTCCTTGCTCTTTCTCCTAAGCCCCAAAGCTGGCTCCGCTCCCCTTTCAGTTCATATATCCAGCCCGGAACATGTGGAGAGAAGCTTGCCAAAATTCTTGGAAAAAAACTGAAAGTGACTAAATGTAAAACCATCTCCCCAGTCAGGGTTGGTCTTCCCAGCCTCCTCCAGGGAGAGCTAGAATGGAGCCCTGCGGGAGGGGTGGGTGCAGTAGTCAGCAGAGACCAAGACCTTGTGGGGAGGCAGAAAGCATCTTGCCACCACAGCACAGGCCAGAATCACAAGATAGAGACTGCACAAGATGGGACTGACGGAACCACAGGAACGTGGTTCAATCAGAACAGTCAGGGTAGGGTGTTGCATGCTTTGACACCCACAAATACCTGCCTGTGAATACTCACCTTGCCATCTGAGGAATGCGAGCAGGAAGGGCCTTGGATGAGGCCAGAGATGTGTTTACAGGTTCCTCACTAGCCTTGATAATAATAGTGCCAAGCAGCTACCCTCCATGGGGAAACTAAGGAATGAAGGATGAGTGTGGGAGTCAGAGAGAGCCCTGTGGAAGAATACTTGGGGTGCAGGAGCTGGGTCCCACCCACGGCTGTCTCACCCTAGGTGGCTGCCTCTGACATAGAGGGGTGGGGTATGAGGCTCAAAGGGAGGGGAATGGCTTGAGGGCTTGGGATGGCCCCAAAGTCTTGAAGGCTGGTCAGGATTAGCCCTAGCTGACAGGTTCTAACTTTACCACTGCCCCTATCAAGGTGGACAAGTATCTCCTGGACAGGTGAGTCCCTTTCCACATGAGATCTCAGTGGAAGCATCCCCACGTTCTGACCTCGCAAAGGTATTTTGAGGATGAATGTTGCAGCGAGCATGAAAACACCTTGGGCTCTTCAGAGAAAGACACTATTTTCATGCGAAGAATTCTTCCTGTGCTCATTCTCAGACCTGAGCTGGGTCTAGTATGAGTGTGGCAGCTTTTCCTTAGCCTGCAGCCCTGACCACATACACTTCACAGATAGGAGGTGGCTCTCTGACAGGATAAATTGACTCTACTGGCCAGGCAGGGCCCCTGGGACTGGGCTGGAGGCTGTCTTTTCCTTGTCACTCAAGGCCTACCTGCCAGACCTGGCACAGGCTGATTCACTAGTAAACTTGGGGTGTGGGCGGTGAAGAGAAGATCTCAGACCAAGCCCTGAGTACTGAGGGGAGATGTCAATTCACTTCCACCTAATAACTCCGCAGGATCAGCAGGCAAACACACACGTTCATTACCAAGTCTAATTAGGCTGGCAGACAAGTAGCATTAATCATTTTTGACTGTACCTGGGCTTCAAGCCCCCCATACTCCATAATCAGAAAATTTCATGCTCTGATGAATAGTGGGGAAAATTAAGCCCACATTTAATCCTTTCACTTTCATCTTTTAAGAAGACAGGAAGCAGGGAAGAGAGGAAAAACAGGGGATGCAGCTTGGAGAGCTCAGAAGGCCTCTGACGATACTCTGGGTCCTTTCCCTGTCCCTTAACACAGGGGTCCCCAGTCCCCTGGCCCTGGCTGTGGACTGGGACCGGTCTGCAGACTGTTAGGTACTGGACCACACAGCAGGAAGTGAGAGGCAGGCGAGCGGACCTCCGCCTCCTGTCAGATCAGCAGCAACATTAGATTCTCATAAGAGCATGAACCCTATTGCAAGCTGCGCATGCGAGGGATCTAGGTTACCTCTTCTTATGAGACTCTAATGTTTAATGATCCCCCACCACCCTCCCCTCCCCTGTTTGGGGAAAAATTATCTTCCATGAGACATTCTCTTCCACACAGCCAAAAAGGTTGGGGACCGCTGCCCTGACACACACACTCTCCAATAAGACCTTTCCCAAGAGGAAGACCCCAGTTAGAACCAGGGATAGAGAAGGGGTGGAAGGAAGGGGATGCCCATCATTTTTAACCCCAAAATATTCATTTCAGTACCTAATTTTCTTACCCTGCAAAGCCAAACATGGGCCTAAATCAATGAAAACACAAGCAACATACTCCAGCACCCCTGGACAAGCTGAACAGAAACATTCCAAGTACACAAGGTAAATAAACAGGAACTGTCAGGACAACACAGGCCACTATCCAAGATGCCTGAAAAGGACCTTTCTCTGCTACAGGAAGAGTCAACGTCAGCATCCCAGTAGCCTTATCTGCAAATAACTCACAATAGGGATGGGTCTGCAGGGCTAAGGGGCTGTCACAAAGGTGGGTTGCCTTGAACCCAGTCATCAGTGCAGCACCAAGACCAGAGAAGCCAAATAAGAGGTCTGTGAGATACCAGTCACTCTCCACTAGAGAGTGTACAAACACCTTGTACATACATTGTAATTAAAATCTATCCCTGGAGGGGAGGCTAGGATGATGGGCTCGAGGACCCCCTATCAACCCTGTGATTCCATTCTCTTAACACTTCACAGTTCTGAATAACTTCCCCTCGGGAGAGATCCTGTGACTCCAGGAGCAGACAAGTGGCACTCACTAACAATGTCCAAGGGATGTCCATGCATCTCCTCCGGGAAGGTTTGAGTTAGACTTAGTCTTCTCTAATCGCCAGGCCATTCCTTGGTCCAGGATGGCTTATACGCTCACCAAAATGAGATAAAAAGTAAAAGACCATCTCCATCTGTCTTCTACTGAAGAAAAGGTACATGACCTATAAGGACAGTCCCTGAGAACAAAGCCAAAGGGCAGCCAGTGAGTTTCTCGGGTTACTTGCTATCGACCATTCCCTCCTGGAATGCTGGAAATGGACCCTCGTCATCACCGCCACCCCTACCCCAAAACATACACGTGTATATTCTCATTCTCTCTCTCTCTCTCTCTCTCTCTCTCTCTCTCTCTCTCTCTCTCTCTCTGTCTTTCCACTAATCCCCACTGGATTTCCTTCTCTATCTAACAAACATAATTTCTTTAATTAGTAGAAATTAATTAACTTAATTAATCAGTAGAAATAAATATTAACTCCATACTTCCCTGTTCACAAATGTAGCATTAATCAGAGCTTGGTTACACACCTGGAAGTAGGAGGTAAGTGTAAATGAGATGAATTTTCTTTTTTTTCTTTCTTTTTCTTTTTTCTGAGTTGGAGTCTCACTCTGTCACCCAGACTGGAGTGCAGTGGCCGCTCCCAGCCACCGCAGCCTCAACCTGCTGGGCTCCGGCGATCCTGCCACCTCAGCCTTCCACGTAGCTGGAACTACAGGCGCACGCTACCACGCCCGGCTAATTTTTTTTCTGATTTATTGTAGAGATGAGGTCTCACCTGCCCAGGCAAGTCTCGAACCCACGGGCTCAGGCAATCCACTCACCTCAGCCTCCCGAAGGCGTGGGATTACAGGCTGAGCCACTAAGCCCAGCTGAATTTTCATTAAAAAGGCAGGCAGACAACAGGAAGACCATTTCCTAAAAGCTTCCCTTCCTAAAAGCCCATTTTACCAACATGGCTCCCAGCCAGTGTCAGCCTCCTGCACAGACGGATGCCATTCACATACCCTCTGCCCTTCTGCTTGTCTCCTAAAGCAGGGGCACTTAATAGTACAAACAAGTCACCACCTTTGTCAGCTATCACTTATTAGGACCATACTCTGGGCCTGGCCCTTTTGAAGGTGCAAAGAAAGACCCTTTGTACCCTTTGCTGAGTAAAAAAAGACAAGGAACCAATGTCTTTATGACTCCTAAGCCAGGCATAGGAGGATGTCAACCCTGGCATTCTATAAGGATGCTTCTCAGTTCCAGCAGGACTCCCCCAGAGGACATCAGGCAGTACTGGCTTTTCAAGAGGACACAATACACCTGAGCTTTCTGGGATGCCCACAGCACTCACTTCCCTGCTTAGCTTAGCAACCAAGCAGAGTTTGGAGATTTTATTCACTGCTTGGGAAAGGTAAGTCTAGGAGACGTCCTGAGCCCAGGCTAATTGTTAAACTGTTGGATGGGAGGGGATAATAACATTCATATTGAATTAAACATTCATGTTGCATTTCGCCAGGCACTGTTCTAAGCACTTTACAAATATTCACCCATTTAATTCTCATTTGATTCTTAATTAACATGATGAAGTAGGTAAGAATTATTATCTCCATTTTTTTAAAACAAAGAAGCAGAACACAGAAATGCCCAGAGTCACACAGGGACTAAGTGGTAGTCAGGATTCAAATCCAGGACTCTGGCTCCAGTCTTTGCTCTTAATTACTGCATAGTATGACCTTTAAAAGTCCTATTTCTGACTTGTTACAAAACCAAGGTAAAACAAACCAACCCTGCCATGGACTTAGACCTTCGACTTAAAGAAAGATGCGTGGTGAGTCTGGCCCACTGTATCTACCTGCCAGCTCTCCTGTGCACATCAGAACATTTCTCAACTTTTCCCATCCAGCCACAGGTTCACAATTAGTTAAATATTAATGATGACAAACAGAGACTCCTCTCTGTAGCCCCTTGATTCCAGTTCTACTTCCTTTCTGGTGTTCAGACATCTCAATTGGTATTAAACCAATTATGTGGGAGCCCAGGGAAGTAAAAGACTTCACCAAGTCACACACACAGTTAGAGATACTGCACGCAGGTCTGGGTCTTCCTACCATTAGAAACCGTTTATGACCTTACCAAAGGAAATAGACAATTCCAATGTGATGTGGGAATAAATCATTTTATCACAAAATATCACACATATGCACATGCAAATACACACAAATACACCACTATCACCAAACCAAAAAAAAAAGAAGTCACAAAAACTATGCAAAATATTCAACAACTGATACAGTTCCCAAAAGTCTAAACACAAACTAGAATGCCAACGAAGTAGATTTCCTGGGATTCCAGCACAACAAAACCCATTACGATGAGGCTACGGCCTCTCTCCCCATGTATAAAGCTGGTAGATGCAGTACAGGAGTCTTGAGAAGGTAAAAGTTACTTCCAAAGGCAAGTTGCATCCAATTCTAACAAAAGTGCAGAGGCGTTTACCAAGGGACAGCAGACCCTCCCCCACAAAATATGAGGGGGGGACCCAAAAAAACTGGAACTATCTTTTGGAGGGCAAATCTCTTATAGTGCAGGTTTCTCCACTATGTAAGTGTTCTAGGAACCCATCAGCATCAGTGTGCCAGTTAGTGTTGTTGTGAGAGGCTGCATTTAGCATCAATGAGGTTTTTTTGGAGATTCTTTCAATGTGTTTGCCCATTTCATGATGGGTGATTTACAAGCACACCTGCCCATACCAAAAACGCCATGACACCTGTGTCCCACTCTCCCTACTCACCAGTTCTCACCCCAAGTGACTTTTTTGTTTGTTTGTTTGTTTCCCCTGGATGGAAAAAAAGTCCCCAAAGGGAAATGTTTTGCCAATAAAGAAGAGGTAAAACAAAAGACAAAACAAAAAAACGGCAGAAGCACTAAAAGGCATAAAAACTGACAAGCTCAAAAACCATTTTGAGCAGTGAAAAAAGTGTCTCAGTAGGTGTATTGCATCAAACAGAGAGTACTTTGAAGGTGACTGAAATTTAAACATGTAAGAATAAATACACAATTTTTAATAAATAAATCCCAGGTTCTTGGACCCCCCCTTCATATACCACTATAACTTTTGCTCTTTCCTTCTTAATTAGTACCTGAACTGGGAATTCTGGTGGCAGAAAGAGTGGCATACATTTTCCCTCCAACCTTCCCCTTCCATTTGACCCTGGCTTGGAGTCTGAGATCTCTACCCCACAGTCACACTGGGCGGCACCCTGAACATCCCCGTCTCCAGACTGCTGCAGACAGAGGGAAGATAGGGCTTTCCTGACGAGGAAGTAGCTGCTGCTGTCCAGTCCTGCAGGAGGATGGGAGATGTGGGACTGCTGTCATGGGGGAAGGGCCTTTCCTGAACGATGCAAACCACAATCCATTTCCAGAGATGCTTGCGAGAAGCTGTGCCATTGTCTGTGCTTTGTGCTTCATATATTTCAAATATCGACGTAAACACATAAACACACGGCTACAGATATCCTCTGCCAAACACTGCAACAGCAAGGCAACACTTGGGGGTGGGGGTGGAGGGAGGACACCTATTAAAGGCATACACATACCTAACTGTAGGAGGGGGGAAATAATAAACCCCTAAGAAGACTGCAAATTTGTTCAGAAAATCTACACTGGGTGCCCAGTGTTTTATGGCTTTGAGAAGAGCCTGGCTCAGGAGGGGGTCTGCGGTGAAAGGGGCCTTGCCAGGAGTTGGGCAATGTTAGAGCATGATGAGTGGTGCGGGAACCCAAGAGGAGGAGGAGGAGGCGGCAGGACATAGCCAAACACTGGAGCAGAGGCCAAAGGTTTGAGGGACCAGAGGTGGAAGGTAGGAGGGGACACAGATTCAGGGTGACTTCACGCTCTTTTCAGCCTCACAGCCTGCTTCCATCCAAAGCCTAACTGGTTCTCCTCCTGTTCCAAAAGGGTCCCCCCGGAGAAGGGGTCTGAGCCTATATAATAGGTGAACGAAGAAGCCATTTTGCCATGAACCCTAATAAGCAAGGGTCAAAGGGTCATCTCAATAGCAGTCTCCATCACAGCACTCCCAAGAACTCAAATCAAAAGCGTGAGGTGCATAGGGAGACAACGGAATGACCTTGCGGCCGCGGCCATCAACCCCAACGTGTGTGTGTGTGTGTGTGTGTGTGTGTGTGTGTGTGTGTGTGTGGCTGGGGAGGGCCAAGGCACGGAGGCACGCACCTGTCAGGAGAGAGGTATTTGCTGAATACCTCACAGCCACACCTGGGCAGTGGGCAGACACGGAAGGACACTGGACAGGAGCAGAGTGTCT